>NW_028279372.1:0-72818 GCF_059751315.1 Micrasema longulum | reverse complement strand
ATTTGACTTGTAAAAGAAGCGCGGTAATGATCCTCCCAACGCTGCTGCGTATTTTGTTTTATACAGCGTTTAGCAAAGCTAAGGAGAAATTCTGAGAAGAAAGGTCCTACCCTAGTTAGAGATTGACAGAAGAGACGATGTTGTTGTTCAATACGTATTATTCACTATCATCATTCCATGTCTACTCCCTAGCTGGAGTATATGGTGTCCACGAAGATCCTCCAGGCATCTCTGACGGCTGCCAGATCCTGCGCATCCTCCCAAGTCAGGTTCGCGTCCCGCAGTTCTGCGGGAACTGCTCGCAACAAACAACAAACAAAAAGTCCGTTCAATCAAACATACACCAATTGGCCGCAGGTTGAGGCACCATATCTCGAACGCTCATGCTCACTCTTGTTATATGCCTCAGTGGTTTTGATGAGGATTTTCATAATGAAAAAACTTTGAAAAATCATAGCGGTGATTGTACCATACACAGAAATAAAATAAAATAAATCGGCTTAGTTCGAAAGTCTTTCAAGAAATAATAAAAAAATACTAATAAATAATAATTAATGGGTTCGCAGCTCAGAGTATTAATTCGTCAACATATAGAGAAGCCCTATCACTATGTTTTATAGAACTCAAGCGATGTTGGTTAGCAATAAATTGACGGCCATTTTTTTTGTTTGACAACAAACACATAACGATTCTATTTGATTTGCTTTTGTCGCTGTGCTTGGCTTTGTTTGTAAATAACTCGGATATTTACGTTATAATAAATAATAATCCACTATGGTAAATTGCAGTATGCTTGGTTGCAGCAGTAGGAGCGTCAAAGATGTTAAAAGAGTCAGTTTTCACAGGTTATTGATTCCGAATATTTTCCCATGATTTACATTTTTTTTAGCGTTAATTGTCCCGACACGTGTATTATGTTGCTTAAAATTTTTCCTTATATCAACGTATTTACTTCAGATATTATTTTTCTTCAAATTAGGAGATAAGTTTTTTGAATAAAGTATGTTTACTGTTGATAATGACAGCTGATTACGGGCAATATGTCGGAGCTGCACTAGGCATCCATATAAAGTTTGAGTCTTAATCGAGTAGAGGTCAATTCAAATTTTAGTGGAAAATTAACCTTGAAATCGCATCTGAAATGACATGTCGAAATTTCAGGCCGCTACGACTCGACGTTTTAGAGATGTGACGGACAAACAAACAAACTCAACACATGACTTTGGTTCCACGGAGTTGGGATTTATGTCTCAATAAATGTAACATACTCGTAAGTATATTGTGAATAAAATTAATAAAAAAATAAACACGCACATGTTATTTTCAGTTTTATAAAATAAAAAAGGATAGGCGAATCAGAGAAAAATAAATAGGAATAACCCTGCAATAATAAATACACAGGTACATATTTAAAAGTATTTACAATGCAAATTGATATCCATGTGGAAATTCTCGCCCTGAACTGTAGCTAACTTAATACCCAATAGTCATAGAATGGTTTTTCTACGTTTGGGCTCTTCTAAGGCTTTATTACTCTGAGGTTCGCAGGAAGTTATTTTTGAAAACAGTTTTATTTATTATTATTGTGATTTTTCCACTTACTTTTCAGCCCTTTGTGAGATTTGTCCCGACACCCGAATTATTGTTCCGATATTGACCCCGCCTTGAATTTGTCCTAAGAATGGGATTGGCTGAAAAAAACAGAGACCAGGGCCCGTTTTAGAAGGAGAAGTTAACGTTTATCATCAATTTTATCTACAAAGCAAAAAAAAGTTTTCAGTTTCAATAATACTTTTTTTTTCTCTTCTAAACATGCGTGATTAAATATTACCAACGAAGATACTTCACATTTTCGTACAAATACGTAGTTTGTTCAAAAGTATCGCGAATTTTGTGTTTTTTCAAAAATGATTTATTTATTCACGAGTATCTATTTTGTCCCCTTCAAAGTAATCCCCACCAGATATTATACACTTCTGCCAACGTTTTTTCCAATCCTCGAAGCACTTCAAAAAATCGTTTTTTGTGATCTTGTTCAACTCCTCCTCCGATGTCATCTTTACCTCCTCAATAGAAGCGGAGCGTCATCCTTTCATGGGCCTCTTCGGTTTTGGCTGCGGCATTTTTTGTGGGTTGTTTTGACAGAGAAAAATTATGGAAGGTGTTATCGGAGTACGGAGTGAGCGGAAATCCAACACGTGCTATTGCTTCTCTGTATAAAGACAGCGCAGCATGTGTCAGGGTAAACGGATCATACACATCGTGGTTTGACATTTATAAACGAGTGAAGCAGGGATGTGTCATGTCACCATGGCTGTTCAACGTGTATATCGATAAATGCATGAAAGAACTGAAAGGCTTAATAATGGGAGCAAAAATGGGTAATTTAAATGTCAATTGTATGCTGACGATGCCGTGCTTCTTGCTAACAACAAAGAGGAACTGCAATTCTTGGTAACAAAGGTCTACGCTGTATGCGAGGGAAGCCATTTGCTGATGAATGTCGATAAATCGAATGTGATGGTTTTTGAAAGAAATGAAAGTATGACTAAATGTGAAATCACTGTGAATAAAATACAACTATACTAAAACAAGTAGAGGAATTTGTGTACCTGGGAAGTATGTTCACTAGGTATAGAATGACTGAGAAAGATATTGAAAGGAGGGTGCCGAGAACAGAGAGAGAAATCTCAAAACACCAAACTTCTGAGTTTTGGGGTAAATGCTTGAGAAGAATATTAGGTATAAGGTGGTTCGCTTTTATAACTAACATTAAAATCCGAGAACGGACGCAGCAGCCTCCTATAACGAGCGTCTTGAGGATGCGGCGGTGGACACGTGCTGCGCATGCCTCGGGAGAACCTAAACCCTAGTTGCCTCTTCTTTAAACCTGCGGGATCACGCCGTCCTGGAAGGCCGTCGATGACGATCTTTAGACTTTATTCGGCGGAATTAAGGGGCGCTGGATTGACATGGGAAGAAGCGAGAGTGCTGGCTGGCTGGCTGGTCTCCCGGAGGCAACTGGTGATGTCCACATACTTCACTTAGGAGCGGATGTGGAAAGGAAGAAGAAGAAATTTGTTGCAACAGAGGGAAAACATTTTTGACACAGTGTGAAAGTGGCCACATAAACCAGCCAACGACATGCCATAAGCCCTGTAAATTCCTAGACTTCCATATTCCCTTCTTAAAAATGTTTTCTCAGTGTTGCAACAAATTTAAATCTGAATAACTCCCTAGGGATGAAATCCAGCCAGTCTGCAAGCATTTGAACACACTCAAAATATTGTTAAAGTCGATCACGCTAAAAATTAAGAAAAAAATCAGAGACTATTGCCTCAACCGAAAAATCTATTCCATCCCCATTTGCTGGGTAAAAATTGGCAAAAGTCTGCTAAAAAACTGAAAAAGAATAAGCAATGATGTATAAAACAGTATATTAAAAATACGTATTTTTACTCACGCTTTGCATGTTGATGACAATCCTTGTAATATACACACAGAGTTGATATTGTTACAGAACTTGGATGCAATTGGATATATGTAATAATGTCATGTATTTTCTTATCAAATTTTATCAACAGTAAAGATTATTGGTTATCATTATCAATGATAACGCGCAGCTAGAATTTACTTGTTTATAAAATAAATTATTTTTTACTCAACGGTATGTTTTAAACCAATTTTGTACTGGGCCATCCACCCCGAATCTCTGAAGTTTAAATAGTAAAATAATATTATGATTATCGAAAGCTTTACAGAAATCTGTATATTTATAAAGCATCAACTTGCAAATTGTTATCGACGCTGTCACTCAAAATTGGGTGTATCGGATAAGAATTGTTGTTACAGATCGCTTGGAAAAAAAACATGTTCTGTGCTTCGATTTATGAACGCTATCTTCATATGTATATATCGAGACGGTATACTTAACGTCTGTACTATCTGTATCTTACCTCTGTATGTTCTCATATCGACATCATATGATCAAAATAACCAAATAAATAACCGCTAAAAATTATTCCGCGTTCCTTACGTCATTAACATTTAAAATAGTTCTTACAAATTACAACAGGGGTGGAGAATAACTTAAATAAGGGAACATGGAAGTCTAGGCATTTACAGGCCTTATGACCTGTCATTGGCTGGTTTAAGTGGCCACTTTACACACTGTGTAATATTCACCATTTTGCCTATGTCTGAACATCCATATTTCTTCAATTCTTCCATTTGTTGATTTTAGTGGAGTTAAAGAGCTAAACCTTTATTGTTGCGAAGAGATTCATCTGACTGAATTATTTTCCATACTAGGCAACGCCTGAAAACAAGTTTTCAATTTTTAAACTTCTTCTTGGACCAGTTGGTTTCACCACAATATTTGAGTTTGTCCAAATGTTCGTAGACAAAAGACTGGATTTCACCCCCTCGGGAGTCATTAAGATTAACAAATTACAACAGGGATGAAGAATACCTTATATAAGGGAATATGGAAGTCTAGGCATTTACTGGGCTTATGACCTGTCATTATGTGGCCACTTTACACACTGTGTAACATTCACCATTTTGCCTATGTTTGAACATCCATATTTCTTATATGCTTCTATTTGTTGATTTTAGTGAAGTTAAAGAGCTGAAACCTTTCGAGGGGTTGAAATCCAGTTTTTTGTCTACGAACATTTGGACAAACTCAAATGTTGTAGTAAAATAGTTCTCATTTATATTTAAAATAGGCTTCTGTGATAGAAAATGCCTACTTTAAACTGATTATAAACTCCAATAAATCCCAATTCAAGCAAATGCTCGCTTGAACATGATTTTTATATGACTTTTTGACCATTGCCAAAACGATATGCTTAACGATCGTCTGCATTTATCTACCGAGGTAGTGCGTAGCGATTACAAAGCCGGCTCTCGATACGTTCTCTCAGAAAGATAGTTCAATAGATGGAAAAAATATAATAAGTAAATTCATTTTTTACAGTGGTAGCTTTCTACTATAGGACAGAACCTAACGAGATTATTTTTGCATCTAGCCGCTCGTTTCTCATAATCTGACAGTTATGTCGGAATACAATTCGACTTCAAAATTTACTTATTTCTCTCTCATATTTTTAATAGGCTTTTAAGAAAAAAAGTGCCTACCTCAAAACTATTAAAAAATTTATTGAATCATAATTAAAAGAAAAATTGCTCGGTGGATCAAAATTATTGTCACTTTAAATGCGTAGATAAACGCATCGAGGGGTTCTAGACCCGTCGGTATAAACTGATGTACTTACATCAAAACTTGATGGTGAGGGATCGGTAGTATTTCTTTGTAGTCGGTCGGGAGACTTTTATCTTCTACTATGACGTCATACCGAAGCTATGTAATTTTAGAGCGTAGATATGTGTACCGTGACGTACGCTTCCCCTTGATTCATATTGATGTACCTACCCAAAACTTGAAGGTGGTGGGTCGGTAGTATATCTTTATAATCGCTAGAGCGAATTTATCTTCAACTAAACCGTCAAGGTGAAGGTATGACGGGCCAACTTTGTTGATATGAAATATTTATTAAAAAGGGTGTTTTCACGCTAGAATACTTCATAGTCCCTGGACTGACACCTGAAGCGTAATACTGATCATCTTACCTTAATGTAACAAAAATGATTGAGATGCCCTATGCATCATTAGGTGTGGAAAAGGAATTATGATGAGGAATGAGTTAAAATTGAAGATAAATGTTAACTTCCCATTGTAGTCGAGGCCCTGTAACTCAATCACAAATAACTATCGACGTGCTAATTGTTTATCGTATTCACAATCACAATGGAACATCCGTGAACACCTAATATTAAATGTCAAAATATTAACGTTTCGCGACGTATAATCCTGCTGCGCAATCACATATTTGAATTTCACCGGTGTAAGTATGGAAAATATTCCAAAACTGCTATTTTTATTTATTATTTATCATGCCAAGCCAAATGTCAAGAAAAGCAGTCGTCATAGTAATTGTAATACATAAAATATATAAATGCACTATGCATTCCCGTGGCACAATCACAAATAACTATCGACGCGCTAATAAGCGACGTGATAACAATTTCTCACCATGGTTGTTTCTCATATTCGCGATCACAATTTTCTCCGTGAACACCTAATATCGGGTATCGAAATATTTACTTTTCGCGACGTATAATCCTGCTGCGCAATCACATATTTGAATTTCACCGGTGTAAATATGAAAAATATTCCAAAACTGCTATTTTTATTTATTTATTTGTTCTTACGAAATTCTATCTTTCTTCCAAGTTTTAAAAAAATGTTCTTATTATTTATACTATTTATATACTTATAAATTCAATTTCTTAGATTCAAATTATATTATGGATATGGAATTACGTTCCTCTATATTTGAATCAAATTGGATTACTATGCTACTGATCTGTAAATATACTATATTTCTACCTCAGATACGAGAAATAGTTTTAAACTATTTTTCTATCTCATGCTACTTTTTTATTGTTCTCTTATTTTTTCATTGTATAATTCTATTACGTCATATATATACAAGTCATGAAAAATTAAACTATATTATTTCATTACGTTATTACAATGCTAAAGTATGTTCTTATTATTGTTTTTTACTATATTGCTACCGTTTTATTTTTGTTTACGTACTCTTTATACTGTCATTTTCGTATTGTGTGGCAAAAGATTACACAGCACTGAATGAGACTACACTGAATTTTACATATTTATATACTACTATAACCTTGAACACTTTTGACTCTAACCAAATGAATCTAAATACTGTAAAATTTGTCACCCTTTATACCTATGTTTATAACGATTTTACTTTTCTCTTTATATTATTTACATTGAATCTCTACTTTTGTGAAGAATGCCTATATTTTTTGTATCCTTACTTTTTAACAATTTTAAAAATGATTTATTTTAATATCATCTTAGTTTCATATACATATAACTTTACTTTTGTGCTTCTATTTATTAAACCAAAGTTTTTATATTGTTTTTATAGCATGTTCCATTTTTCTTTGTCAGCTCACTTTTTATATCTGTATATCATGATATTTATAACTACGGTTTATTTTAAGGTTAATTTAAATGACTCCACAATTTACCTCTTATACCAGGATTTAAATATTGCATTTATACTTTCTTGTCATAAATGTAATAATTACAATGATTTTTATTTTGCTCTTTTATACTATATACTGACTCTTATCAACATTTTTAAATATATGTATCTGTACTTTCTATTAAATAATTGTAAAATTCTCACTGTATGTATCTTAAGTATATGCTGTAAAATTTCTATGACTCTGCTACCGTATAAAATGATCTACATAGTATCACTCCCAGTAATCTCTATAATGACTTTGACAATGTTTAATATTTTTTTGGATGCTGCAAGTGCTACGATTCACTCTATAATCTTTTATATAAAGCTTTTCTCAAAAGAGTTAACGACTGAAAATAATCTTATTCAAACTGTTCTGTTGAATTATCTTGTAAATTCTGTAAATCCGTCAATTATTTTTGTATCACTCATTGTATTACTGTTTTCTCTAGGGCGCGAGTGAACCACATAGTACGTTTGATGAATTCGACCCTATACCTCTGATGGAAACCATAGAATCAAATGTTGCTAAACAATTTTTAAATAATGGTTCTTCCATCAAGGTATTTTCTATGAATATTAGAAGCATAAACAAAAATTTTGATGCCCTAATGGTTGTTTTAACTGAACTAAATTGTGATATAGATGTTATCATACTGTCAGAATGCTGGATAAATGAATATTATATTCCTAAAACTATTGGAAACTACAACCAATGTCATTCTTGTAATAATAAACTACAAAATGACGGTGTCGTTATATTTGTAAAAAGTAAACTAGCTTTTACAAGTAAGGAAGTATGCTTTCCACATTCCAATTGTATTGAAATTGAAATTAATAATATGATGACTATTCTAGCTATCTACCGTTCTCCTCACAACACAAACATAACGTCTTTCTTATTATCGTTAAACGAATATTTGGAACTTAACAAGAACATAAAAAACTTTTTTATCTTAGGAGATACAAACATCAATATAATCAATAATATGCACCCACAAGCCAATGAATACCTGAACCTTCTTGGTACATATGGATTATATCCGGCAATTATGGTACCCACAAGGGTAACGGAAACAACTAGTAGCTGCATTGACCACGTTTTCTTAAAAAGTTTACTACTCACTAGGGCAGTTGTTTACAAATGTAGCATAACCGATCACTATGCTAACATTATCAGTGTAGCAACCTCGACACCACCTCCACCTGAGCGACAATATAATAGTAAAAATATTGGTTACAATTTATTATTCCAAAAAATAACTGAAGAGACCTGGTCTCCAGTCTATTCAAACAACGACCCAAATATTTCTTGCAAACACTTTGTTAATATACTCGATGCACATATAACAAATGCTACAAGCATCACACGGAGAACATCGTCAAAGAAACGTAAAATCAAACCTTGGATAACAACAGGACTTATCAAATGTGTTAGAAAAAGAGACAAACTTCATCGATATTGTACTAATAATCCTACTGATCGAATTTTAAATCATTACTATAAGAAATATAGAAATAGATGCAACAAAACCTTAAAAAATGTTAAAGAGGAATACTATAGAAATAAGATTCTCGATGCTAAAGGTGACGGAAAAAGAATATGGCAAATCATAAAAGAAATTTCTTATACATCTGGGATAAGAAATTCTATAAACGATATTAACATAGATGGAAAACCGTATAACGTACTGAAAAACCCTGACCAAATCGCCAACCACTTAAACAAATTTTTCGCCAACATAGGATCTAATTTAGCTAATATTATCAAAAATAGACTGAAAAACTCCGAACAAGAATTGGCTTCGCGAATAAACGGCTCTAATATACCGTACCCTCCATTTAATATTTCACCCACTAATCATGTTGAGCTTAATGCAGTTATTTCCTCGCTAAAGAATTGTTGCTCTTCAGGTACTGACAATATTACTACTAAATGTGTTAAGCACCTAAAAAACATAATCGCTTTTCCTCTAACACATATTATAAACTGCAGCTTTAAGGAGAGAATTTTCCCTAATTGTCTGAAAAACTCTATTGTTATTCCTATTTTTAAATCCAAAGATAAGTGCTCAGTTAACAATTACCGACCAATTTCTCTTCTTAGTGTAGTTTCTAAAATCATAGAATTGATAGTTAAAACAAGGTTTAATTTCTTCCTAGAGAGCAATAGCATTTTATCAAATAATCAGTACGGTTTTAGACAAAAAAAGAGCACATCTGATGCGATAGCAAATTTATCAAAGATACTGTCCGAATGTTTAGATAGAAAAAGTAAAACTATAGCTGTGTTCCTTGTGTACACTGTGTCCTACTCGATACTGTGTAGAAGACTATCAGAAATAGGAGTCAATGGAACTGCATTAAAATGGTTTGAAAATTATCTGACAGGGAGAACTCAAACTACAAAAATAACGGATGAGACGGGAAAAGAAACTAGAAGCAAAAGTCAACCAGTCATAAACGGTGTGCCCCAAGGTAGTGTACTGGGTCCAATACTATTTCTTGTATACATTAATAATCTCTGTAACATGGAACTTGGTAAAGCCATTATTTCTTTCGCAGATGATACCGTAATCGTTTTCGATGGATGCTCATGGAACGATGTTTTTTGTAAGGCCACAGAAGGAATGGAAATGGTGAGAAAGTGGTTAGACATAAATTTACTTTCCCTCAATATTGATAAAACAAACTACATAACATTTAGCCTCAGTGGAGCTACCCAACCAGTCACATCTTTCAATGTTATGCTTCATACTTGTGGTTTAAACCAAATTCCTGGACAAGATAAAGTGCCATGTACCTGCTCTCCCTTGAAAAGAGTTAATGAAATTAAATATTTGGGAATTATGATTGACAGCCATCTTAAATGGGAATCTCACATTTCTATGACTGTCAAAAAACTCCGAAAACTGATACATGTGTTCTACTCATTGAGAGGTGTTTTAGACTACGGAGCAGTTAAATCGGTATATTTTGCACTGTTCCAGTCGGTTGCGTCATATGGAATAATTGGATGGGATGGTTGTTCGGAGGTCATACTAAATCCATTGGTCATTCTCCAAAAAACAATATTGAAAATAATGCTAAAACTGCCATCTACTTACCCCTCTCATACTCTATTTGAAACAACAAATTTACTAACTATCAGACAACTTTATGTTAGAGAAGTCCTTACAAATTTCTGGTCTTCAATAAAAAATAGAACACAACAAAATATTAAAACAAGATATGCAATGAGCATAAACTTTGGGGTACCTCTAAGTAGAACTGCCTTTTTTCAGAGGCATTTTACAGTATTGGGCCCTAGGTTTTTTAACATGTTGGACCCTGACATAAAGACGTCTGTCAGTTACAATGTTTATAAGAAGAAGGTGAGCAAGTGGATTAGGGGTAGACCTTTTTATATCCTGTAATTATTTTCATGACTAAAAATTGTGTTGCTTTTAATTGAAAAAAATCTCTTATTGTTTTTATGTATATTTCATTTTTACTTTTTATGTTTATTCATTTACATATGTTTTTTATTTTATTTTTAAAATTAGTATTTTAACCGTATCTTATTTAAAAAAAAATTATAAATGGTATATTCTGTAATTTATTTTTGTTCTTCAATTTTTATTATTATCGGTATGTTTTCCAATTTATATTTTTGTTTAATTTCTTAATTACTCATTTTATATATTATAATGTGTATTTGTGGTTCAATTTTTATTATTATCGGTATGTTTTATAATTTATAATAATTGTGTCTCATTTATTTACTATTAATGGCATATTTTCTAATCTATTTTTATGATTCAATTTTTATTATTATTACTTGCATGTTTTCTAATTTAAATTTATATTGATTTTTTATATTGTTATTATTATTCTTTGAATTTATTAAGCATCATTTAATGAAATTAAAAATAAAAAAAACACATGAATAAAATAAGGTCCTTCCTAAACACAGGAATTTCCTAGCTAGTCGGGACCTGAAACAAATAAACTCTGTACATTTTAAAACTGTGAAATACTAAATAAATAAATAAATAAATAAATTTATTTATTATTTATCACGCTATTCATCGCATTTAGCCGGCGGTTGGCGAGCCAAATGTCAAGGAAGCAGTCGCCAGTAATTGTAATTTAATTTTCACTTTTTTGTATTTTGCTTACTCCTTACTATTTTGCAAATGCAATATATTGTGTTTTTTTTTAATAGTAAACGCCGATTTTTCGCCTGTGAATGCCTAGACTTCTGTATTCCTTCTCTTAAATGTCCTTCGTCTCTGTTGTAATATGTTAATATCAACAGCTCTCTGGGGGGCTGAAACCAGTCTTTGTGTACAAAAATTTGGACAAACTTAAAACAAACTTCTTTATTATTGAAACCATTGTTAAAACAAATACAGTCATCACGTGCTTTTAAACGCAGTCCATTGTATAATATTTTTTACTGTCCCGAGTTTGTCCTTGTTTTTTCAATGTGTGTGTCTTGTTGTGTCCTGTATATATGTGTGTGTGTCAGCATTTTTAATAGCTGTGACGTCATTGTCTCGATAGTTTCTCAATGCGATTTTGCTTACAGTTTTTATCGTCCCGATTTAAATTCGCGATGAGGTTATTTCATGTAAATCAAATCGATTCTGTAAATCAACAATATTTTGAGTTTGTCCGAATTGTTGTATACAAGGACTGGATTAAACTTCCCGGGGAGCTGTTAATATTAACATATTACAACAGAGATGAAGAACATCTTTGAGAAGATAATATAGAAATCTAAGCATCGACAGGGCATGTTCTTTGTTATTCTGTACCTTAGAGATCCGGGAATCTACTGTTTTCAGTTTGAAAGTTTAAAATGCAGTAATGATCGGAATAAGCTATTTCATACGTGAATAAAACTTAACACGAGTACTCGCGTGACATTATTATAATGTGTAACAACTTTGTAAATAACAATTATTGTAATGCCGATGAAATCAATCATTTATTCTGAATACTTAATTAAATATGATTAGCTCGAAAATTTATAAATTCATGTATCGTGGGCGTACAAGAGAAATTGACCAAGTGACAAAATCAATAACGTTCAACCATTTTAGTGTTTTTCTAGAGTTCAATTGCTTCTCAAAGATCAGGTTTTTCAAGAAGGTGGCTGGTAGTTTGACATTATATGCACGGTATTTTTTACTTTAATATAAGCGTATTTAAAAAACACTATTACTTTTGGATAAAAAAAAAATGAAAAACTTAGTCAATTTTACCTGGAAAATTTGACATGAAATTTAGCAGACAATCATTTTTATTTCGTTCATAGAGAAAGGTAGTTTTTTATTTTATGACTATAAATTATGTTTTTGGGATTTTTTATTTCAATAATCCATTTTCTAATTATTTATGGAGGTTAAATAAACACAAAAATACAAAATAATTGAAAAAGAACAAATAATTAAGAAGTGTTACGTAATAATCTAAAGAAGAAATTTTATTAATGAACTTTTTATGAAAAAAATCGAATCTGTCAAATACAAAACGTAAACTAACTTACTACCTACCGACTCTTCACTGGTGACATCGCCTACAAGTTAAAATGACTAACTGTTACTTGGTCAATTCTTCAATAAAAGTCACCATGTGTGTTGGTCAGTTTAACTTGTCAAAAATCTGTGAGCTTCTATGAAATGATTATATTTTACAAATTATATTATTTTTAGTGTCGGATCGACTTGGCATTTTTACCAATCAAGAATTATAATCGCCATAAGGAGAATTCGTACATTTGCAAATGAATACGCAAATGACGTAGATATATTTAATATAACACTTGAATTTTAAAAGGCAGTGTATCAATTTACTATCTTCAAATTGTAATACCTAAATAATACTTTGTTGATTTCAATTGATTACCGTTTTTTGACTTATATATGTATTCTAAATTAGTATTTTTCTAACTTCTTCTAATTTTAAGATTATTTTACTACAACCTATACGCAAAAATGTACTCCTGTTCTCCACTACAATAAATGTATGTATGATTATGTATCCTCATATATTTTCTACTAATATGTAATGATTTTTTTTATTTTTTTATTTTATTTTTATTTCTCTTCTTAATTCATTTTTATTTTTGTTCCTTTCTTTGTGTAATATGTATGTAGAACTGCTGATTTCCCAATTAAAATAAATGTATTTTAGGCCTAATATACAAACTAGAGGGTCGATCTAAACTATTTCGTCGTTACCTTCGTTTTATTTTCACTATATTTGAACTGACAACTAGAATAATTAACATTGGAATCAAAAATCATGAAAAAGGAGAGAAATAAGTTGAAAGTAAAGCAACAGTAATTATCAAGTTTTAAAAATTTATTTAAAAAATGCGGATGACAGACCCCCATGCGCCATAAAAATGCGTTACAAATTTTCATTTACACTCATTTTAAAATACAAAAAAAAACTTAAAAAATTAAAAATACAAAGGACCAAAGGTCCATGGTTCGAATCCCACTCTACCCCAACTCGATTTTATTTCTAAAAGTAAGTTATTTTCAAGCCTTCAATATTAAATATTTTGGCAAATCATAAAAACGCAAATATTTACTTATCTTTAAAAAAAAAAAAAAAAAAAAACAAAGAAAATATGGTAAAATGAAATATTACAGTACAAAAATATGAAATAAAAATTGAGACAGCACAATGAAATACATACCAAAAAAAACAAAAAACAAAACACAAAAATTATTACAAAAACTGAAATAGAAATACAGAAACTCCCGGTAAATATATTTACAAATATTGAAACAAAAATCAGAAATACTTTATAAAAACATTTACAAAAATTTAAATGGAAATACAGAAACTCCTGGATTTTTTTATTACAAGAATTAAAAACGAAGATTAGTAACGGAATTTTTCGTAGAAGAATTAAAAACGAAAATAAGTAACGATTGATTAAAACATTTACTTAATTTGAAATGGAAATACAGAAACTCCTGGAATTTTTTTCACAAGAATTAAAAACGAAGATTAGTAACGCTTGTATTTCATTACTTTTTATTACTTTTATTTTTTGCACCACAACAGGCCAGGAGGCCCATTTACAGTGGTGAATTACATCACAGAACACCCAGGCTTGAGAAAAATCACATTAAATTTTTGTGTTCTCACCGGGAATCGAACCCGGAACCTTCCGAGTGTGAGTCAAGCGTCTTGACCACAACACCACGGAGGCCGCCTAATGAAAATCCTTTGCGAAAATTGAAACGATTCCGTTTTTTGTAGAACTTGGACAAAAAGCAGTACACAAGATGTAGGCGCTGGGCGCATTAGCAAAGTAAGGCTACCGCCTATAACTTATAATGATATTATAAAAATTATATTTGTTGGACCTTAATAATCTATTGTTTGTTTTTGTAATTGCCTTACATTTTTTTTACAACGTTGTAATTGGGAGAAGTGTTGTATTGTACATGAAAATAATTGAATGACAACGAACCTAAAACCGTTCGTGTATTTTATTGACAATTGGATATTTAAATGAACTCGGGAGGTTTAACCGTCAAAAACGCCTATTTTTTGTCGTATTGTGGTGACTTTTAACTCAGTTCAATAAGTTTCGATTTTGGATGAAAATCTCGATTCCGACGGTCGCTAAAATAATAATATGTCATTGTGGAAACCTACCTACATAATATTCAGCCGCTCCGTAATGTTTTCAGCCAATTGGCGAAGAACAGCGCGCAGTGTCGGTCGCGTCTTGCACTTCTGTCCGTGACGATAATTTAATTCGACATAACCAGTTTGTTCCCAAACCAGTCCTGAAGAATTCAAGGTAATTTTATTGTCTGTTTACCTATCTTCGTTTCAATATTCTATGCTAATATATATCTGAATATGAGTGTGCATGTGTTTATATTATGGTCTCCGTGCGCAGTGGTACGCGCACTGTAATCGCGAAAAACCCTGACAAATCATTTATGTATTTAACATATTACAACAGAGATGAAGAACATTTAAGAGAAGGTAATATAGAAGTCTAGGCATCTACTGGGCTTATGACCTCTCAATGGCTGGTTTAAGTGGCCACTTTACACACTGTGTTCACCATTCTGCCCATATTTGAACATCTATTTATTTATTTATTCATTCATTAAAAATTGCAAAATTAAATATTTACGAACGTATTAAGGCTTTTTAGGCTATGCCCGAGTCAAGCATCAATAAATAACAATAAAAATACAGTGTAAAATTAAATAGATCAAATTATTATGACATATAATAACAATCTAGAAAAAAGGGTAAATGTAATAAATAATCAAATTCCAAAGAATACAATGCAAAAAAGATAATCAGGAATAATTTTAAAAATATTAATTGTACAAATTAAGAATCGCACACAATCAAATATACAAAATAGTGGTATCATTAAAATCAACAAAATAATAGTAAAATACAGTAGTATTAAAAAAACAAAATAAGAGTATCATTTAAATCAACAGAAAGAGAATATATATATAAAAGCATAATTGAGATATGTTTTCTAGAAACTCACTCAATACTATAGTAAGAAATAGGAGCAATAAATCATATGCCAAATAATAGTACGTACTAAATTAAATTAAACAAAAATACATGATGAAAAAAAAAACATTAAAATTATCAATATATATAATATATACTTATGTTGATGTATGATGCTTCATTAGTGTGAAGCCAGTTAGAGTATAACTCTACAATATGGACTCCTTACTACAACTGTCACCAAAATTATCTTAAAAGAGTCGAAAAAAAAATCTTACGGTATATAATTTTTAAACTTAGAATCAGTCGTGAATTTTTAAATTACGATTTTTTACTAAAAACATTAAATTTGTTAAAACTTAACGATAGAAAGAAAATTATAGACCTTTTAAATTTATTCAAAATTGTAAATTTAGTATGGGATTGCCCCGAACTGTTATCTCTCATCAACTTCAGGGTGCCTGGAAGAACGACTAGACAGGTGCCACCATTTTGTAGCAACAATTCACGGACAGTGTATACTTGTAATGCAGTATTAAATAGACTTCATGAACTCGGCAAAAGTTATTCCCACGTATCTGATATATTTAGTGTAGGGTATTGTTCCTATAGAACAAACCTTTTGAACTTTTTCAAAGATGGTGAATTTTAATTTACTTATTTATTTTATTTTATTTGGGATTTTTACAGCTATTACATAAACAAAATAATTAAAAAAATCTTAACAATACTAAAGCCAATTAAAAAAATCCACTGTAAATATAATGACACATAATATATAAGAAAAGAAGTTTAGTAATTGTATTTGTGTGACGTTTGTATTCATTTGTATGTGAATGTGTGTATGCGTGAATGAATGAGGGAGAGGATACATGTGCGTGTGGGAATGAATGAGAGAGAGGGTGCGTGTGTGTGGGTGCGTAAGTATGAAAAAAATATTTGCTTAAAACTTGTAATTATAATCATTTATTCATGCATTTCAAATACAGTTTTTTGTTCACTTTGCCTAGCTGTGTGAAACAGTACTTATGATTTTCTTGTTGTTTTACTGTAGAATGTTTTATTATTTAAAGTTTCTACTGAATATGCTGTATAATTTTTAGGTTATTTTTTTAAATATAAATCTTGTATAATTTTTGGTTTGATTTTTAAAGCACGTCGAAAGTTATTTGTGATTGATATTTAATTATTGTACAGCGCGCTTCGGGTGATTTTCACAAAAATGCTCTGTACAAATGATCCAACTATGAATATAATGCGGTGACCTATGCACTGAATAATGAATAATAAAATAATGACGACACAATCGACTTATCGTCTGCATGCATTAGGACATGCTGACTACGTCGTGACTGATTTTTAAAATTATTTTTGCAGTCAATGCCAGTTCTGTAAATAGATTAACTGTCATTATTTTCGTTCGAATTCGGAACGGGGAACGAATTTCAATTAAGAACGGTTTTTTGACTATTTGAATCGATTCTTTATTACACGTTATCTATGGTACGCTTTGTGTTTATGGGAAGCATCATCATTACGGGGCAACTATTGTTTATATGCCCCAATGTCCAGAACGTGTAGACTGGCCAATTCGTTACACAGCTTGCGACGCTTTAGGATAGATCTTCCGGCTTTCGTAGATCTAGACGCCATCGACACAGTGTGGGATGAAGATCGAAGAAACCGAAATCAATACGTTTCACATGGCTTGTTTGCATCAACAAATTTTAATACTTACTCGGGTGTTCCCCAGGGATCCAACCTGGGCCCAATACTGTTTTTTTATTTTTACCAATGATAGTAGTAGTCAAATCGCGTTTTTTATTATTCGCGGATGACTTGAAGCTATTTTTGAGGGTTAAAACTTTGGATGATTTTCGTACTCTCCGGGCGGAAATAATAAACGTATCTGAATGGGGAAGACGAATTAAATTATTGTTCAATATTTAGAAATGCTCAGTTATGTCTTTCCCCAGGGCCCACAAAACGCTTTTCTTCCGCTATAGAATGAATGACCAGAATCTCACGCGGATTGCTAAGGTTAACGATCTAGGCATCACCTCTGTGATTTCCCTGACATTTCATGATAAGATCGAAACAGTTTGTAGTTCGTTGAAGATGTTAGGATTCGTCTTGCGTACTGCCAGGGTTTTTGGTAGTACACGAGCACTGAGAATTCTTTACAACTCGTCGGCGCGAAGTAGACTCGAGAGCGGCGCGATGATTTGGGGACCGTGTGAGTTGAAGTACTCACTTACGGTGGAGAGGGTTCAGAAGAAATTTCTACACGATGGAGTGCGGATATTATCCATGGCTTTATCCCACTGAGTTCCTCCAGGGTATGCTCGGTTACAACAGTTTGAAGACTAGAAGGAAGGTTTATTTAACTACGCACTTCGTTCGACTGTTGCGCGGTATTATTGACAACCCTGAAATTATGCGGAGCATCAGCTTTTATATTCCGGATAATTACCTTAGACAGCGTCAGCATAGACTGTTTCACATTTCAATAAACAGGACCAACCTGCCAATGGTTATGCCTGTTGGAAGGGCTATCTCTATGTTGAACAATATTACTTTGGACATTCACATTTTTCACGTCTCTGAGGGAGTTTTTCGTTACAAGAATCTCTTACTTTTTTAACATATTATTCTCTGGATATTATGTATGCTTATGTGTTTTTTTTACATATACCTAATTATTTTAATTATTTCTATATGTATGCATTAAGATATTCTATTTTGTAACGTAAATATATATATATATATATATATATATATTAATTAATAAAATTGAAATTGAAATGAGTTTGGACACAGTATATTTTAAGCTCCCGCGAGGGTGGAACAAAATGTGTGAGTGATGGTAGATGACAATGTTTGAGTATGTCCAAATGCTTGCAGACTGGCTGGATTTCCTCCCTAGGGAGTTGTTCATATTTAAATTTATTTCAACAGAGATAAATATGAACCACTCCCTAGGGAGGAAATCCAGCCAGTCTGCGAGCATTTGGACAAACTCAAACATTGTTGAATTACTACCTGGTAAAAGGAGAAGTATAAAAATTGGAAAATTGTTTTCAGGCGTTGGCTAGTAGGTGATTTGGTTCAGCCGGATGAAATTCACCCGCGTGATAAAGGTTTCAGCTCTTTTACTTCACGAAAGTCAACAGATGGAAGAGTTGAGGAAACGTGGATGTTCGAACATGGGCAGAAAGGTGAATGTCATACAGTGTGTAAAGTGGCCACTTAAACCAGCCAATTACAGATCACAAGCCCGGTAAATGCCTAGACTTCCATCGTCCCTTCTCAAAAGTGTTTTCCCTCTCTGTGGAAATAAATTTGAAGAAGGTAGATGAGTTTATTTATTTATTCATATCGGATACATACGAGGTGTGTTCAGAAAATAACGAGAATTTTAGTTTTTTTGGAAAAAAACATACTTGTTTTTTCGTCTATATTAATATTGTCGCCTTCGAAATAGTCCCCATTCGAAATTATGAACTTGTGCCAGCGTTTTTTCCAATCCTCCAAACACTTCATAAACTCGATCTTTGGGATAGCCTGTAGCTTTTTCAGCGATGCGTTTTTAATGTCACCTGTGCTTTTAAAACGACGTTACTTAAAAGGTTCTCTTTATTTTTGGAAATGTGGAGGCTGTGGCGTCGTTACAGTATTGTTTTTGGGCAAAAATTAACGAAGTAGCCATGAAGTGTAATCATGGTGCAAAAGCCATAAATTGTTAGGGCACAAATCCGGGCGTTTTTTTCGGATTGCTTCACGCAAACGGCGTTGAACTTGTAGGTAGTCAGCGTTGCCATTACTACAGCTTTTTCGGTAGATCTACCGAATTTGGGAGCAATCTACCGAATCCTGTTGAAATTCTACCGATTTTCATACATTTCCTTGTTTTTTTTCCGTTAAAAAAATAATATACATATCTAATAACAGGGAATCTATATAAAACCAATTAATGTAAAATAAAAACGGAGTGTTCTCTGTTTATGATAGTCTCCATCTAACATGGCACAGCCTGTTCTAAGATGGAGATTTTCTATCTTTAAACCGTAAGTAGTCCTATACTAATAAAACAATAACATAAAAAAGAAAAACTAAAACTATATAATTATAAATGCCTAGCTAATCAAATGTAAGAAAAAAATCATTATTATACAAATATAAAGTATATATATGTGCCAAGAATACATGTTACTTAAACATAAATAATATAGTATAATATATAATAAAACAAATATAAAGCAATGAAATACTTAAAAATATAAATAATATGTATACCAATTATACAAAGTTACTACGTTTTTTAATTTACATATATTTTTTTAAAAATTCTCTCGCTACACTATGTATATGTGCAGTTATTTTTATTTTAAAATTTGTTTTACATTTTGAGTCTTTTATATTTGGCAATAAATCATTAAATATTTTTGGAGCAATTACATTGTATTGCTTTTTACCAAAGGCGGTTGCTACAAATGGGGCAATACAGTTAATTTGTGTCGCTGAACGAGTGTTTATATTCTGTTGGGTTCTTTTGACCTCACTTAATTTATCACAAAATTTAAGTAGTAGGCACCTCACAAACAATTGTCTTACACCCAATATCTTTGACTCGGCGAATAGATCTTCCGTCGAATACCTCGAGGGTTTTTTGAGAATGATCTTCATGATCCATTTTTGTGCTATTTTTACTGGTTCAAGGATTGAACGAGAGCAACCTCCCCGAGCTGAATTGCAATATGATGGTTTGCTTTGGCAAAAAGCAAAGTAAATTTGTCTCATTAGTTGAGCATTCAAAATATTTCTTAGGCTTTTATAAATGTGCGCTGATTTCCGTATTTGCTTGGATATTTCTATAATTTGATCTTTCCAGCTAAGTTTAGAATGTATTATGACTCCTAAGTATTTTATTGAATTTACTTGTTCTAAATTTTCACATTTGCACAAAGTGTTAGGTATGCACGAATGAATCTTGAGTGAAATATTTTCAGGTTCTGTTTTTTTGTGATACTGAAGCAGATGAATTTAGTTTTTTTTTAATATTTAAGGTGAGTAAATTATTGTCTAACCGATGTTTTACGCGTCGGATACCTTTTTCACATTTTCATAAAACGAATACATATTATAATAATTTATTGTTTGTTTGCTCACTTAGTTTGCCATCTGTTGATTGTTCAAAAGCTGGTTGTCTATCGTACATAAATATATAATGATTGATATATTAAAGAAATGAATTGGTTAGTATCGGTGAATAGTGATTGCCGGTTATTTTCAAATATATAATATTGTTTTTTTTATCAATATTCCTACAGAGATGAGGTAGAATTTTTTTTTTCAAATTCAATTTTTCAAATTGTCGATATTCGCTAATAAGCAGAATGGGGAATGTTGTACGTAAAGTGGCCACTCAACCCAGCCAATGACAGGTCATAAGCCCTGTAAACGCTCGAATATCGATAATCCTGAATTTGAAAAAAAAAAAATTCTACCTCATCTCTGTAGGAATATTGATAAAAAAATATATACCTACTTCCCCTCGGGAGAAATCCAGATTTGTGTATTTACAAAAAATACACATACCAAAAAATAATGTTGTATATAATATTGTATTATAAAAAATCCTTATCATAGAATTTCATGGCATTATTGAAAAATTTTAATATCTCTTTCCATATTTTATGAGGAAAAATGTAAGGAGATCACCTTTCGTATAAAAAAATGTAGAAATGGTTTTTCTTCAGTTAATTTTCTATTTAAATTTAGTTGAATCATTATTTTAGGCAATTTAAAACATTTTAGTTCGTAAGTGAAAATTCTCGATGGAAGTTCATTGTAATTTATTATATAATTAAAAGACGAGTGATACTTAAATCCACAAATTTGGAATACCCAGTGACCGGTTTCATCGCTTTCGCGACATCTTCGAGACTTCGAGTTCAATGTATTTATACAAAACAAAGGTAAGGATAGATCATTCAAAGTTATATGTAAGTAAATTAATTAATTTCTAGAGCATATAGGACATGCTCAACGGATGCACTCCCGGTTCTAACGGGCTTGTTTCCTTTAGACCTGGAGGTTCAGCGACGATCTGCAAATTTCCACCTAAAAAGAAGGCGTTCCTCTGTTATTGGTGGCGTCCGTCTACTCCCAACTGAACGAATGTCTCAATCAAATATTAAAAAAATGACTTTAAATGCTCTTCTTAATGCTTGGCAATCGCGATGGGAATCTTCCTCTTCAGGCAGGGTTACCTTTCTTTTTTTCCCTTCGATCCGCCAGCGCCTAGAATCTTCTTGGGTTATCCCCGATCACTGGACTACGCAGTTTTTATCAGGTCATGGTAAATTTAATCAAAAATTATTTGTTTTAAATATTGTTGACTCTCCTTCGTGCTGCTGCGGATATCCTAACCAATCTTCTGAACACATCCTGTGGTCTTGTCCCTTTCCCCTTCTCTATGATTACCGAATGGAGCTTCTCGCTACTATCCGTGGCCCTGTTATAGGTCCTGTCGGATATACAGATCTGGTGGCTTCTAAAAAGAATTTCGAGGCTTTTAAAAAGTTTTGTAATCAGTTCGGCGAATTGATCATGTCCAATCAATTTAATCCCAGTCAGTGAAGAATTCACTTCCCTCTCTTCTCAATCCAATGAAGTACATATTATGTACTTCTGGATTACTTTCTTTCAGCACAAAGATGCTAAGGCTACCAGATTTCAGAGAGCTCCTTCGGGCAGCTTTTCTCGTTTGACAACGAGCAAATTTTCCGTGTATGTGGGCACCGCCAAGGAGACTTATGTCCTCAGATGCGGTGTGCGGTATGTGGTGGGTAAGCTGTAAGTGAATTAAATAAAGTTATTTTTATCTTAAGGATCATTATCAAATTCTTTTTGGGTTAACTAATGAATTGATATAATGCTATTTATTAAAATCATTAGAATTTAAGTATTTTATTTTTAAAAAAATAAAAAAATACTTAAACTCATTAAAATAGCATTATATCAACTGATTTGTTAACCCGAAAAAAATTTGATAATGATCCTTAAGATAAAAATAATTTTATTTAATTTACTCTCATATATGTAACTTTGAATTATCTATCCTTACCTCTGTTTTGTATAAATACATTGAACTCCCTAATAAAGATACCAGTCTCAAAGATGTCGCGAAAGCGATAAAACCGGTCACTGGATATTCCAAATTTGTGGATTTGGAAAGTATCACTCGTCTTTTATTTACATAATAAATTTAGACAATTTGTTCAGTACTTCGGCAGTTTGCAGTTTTTACATTTAAAGACCTTTAAAATGTAAATTATTACTTTGTTTGACAACAAAAATTGATTGATAATTATAAAAATGACCTGGACATAGAGAGACAGAGAAGAGCCATCAATGTTAGGGCCTCTGTGCCGCAAGACGCTTCTACCTCAAAAAAAAAACTATTTATTCGGAGTCATTGACAGGCTTACAATACACAATACTTGAATTTTCACAGAACGGCTATTAATATATACATAATCTTTATATATATAATTCCTCCGTACGTGTGATATCACCGTACTCCTCCTAAACGGCTTGACCGATTTACGTGCGGTTTTCAGAGAAATATAGATGTTTGCGCTGTGCGTGTTCGTAGATATTAAAATCTTCAATCGAATATGTAAAAAAGAAGTTAGGAGCATAAATATTTAATTCATCGATCTACCAGGGTTGCATTCGAGGAGAATGCATTTGCAAAAAAATGGAAAGGTGTTATTTTTTTGCGTAAAAAAGTTTGTTTTTGAATGTTAACAATTAGCATTTGTTTTTTGTAGATCTCAATCAAATTTTTCCTTAAATTCCTTATAATTTCTACCCATTTATTTCTTTTTATTGGATTTTTGGTAACACTCAAATAATATTAAATTCTATACGTTTTTAAAAATCGTATTCCGACATAAGTACACCCCTTTGTTGGCGAGACGACCGGAGTTTGACGTTTGCAAAAAGAATGCCATATTTGAAAAAATATTTATTTTATGTTTTGGAATTCAACCATAAACAAGTACCTAGGTACCTACTTATCAATGAAAAGTATTTTGCCAACGTTCGGGCAGGACAACGTCTGTCGGCTCCGCTGGTTGAATATATTTTGTGAAAATACATTCAACCGATGTATCTTTGTGCATAATTTTTATTGCTTACATGGGTAATTTAGTGTGATTTCATTAATTTATTTCGCAACATACACTTATATCAAAATATTTATGCCTTAAAGCCAAGAAGAGCTGGTATGGTTACCCAAAAATACAGTACTGTTGAAATAGAAATCAAAATATCAGCATAACCTAGTAGTAATAAATCAAGATTTGCATTCTTTGTATTCTGGGCCAGATTTGCAAGTCGAAATCAACATATTTTGGTGATTCACATACTGTAGTCTTTTCGGTTTTCAATTGTTCATTTATCAAGCGTTTTCGACTATTTAAAGCGACGGCCTTGGGCGAAACGGCGCTTTAATTTTGAACAACTGTCAAATTTATCTTTACCCCTTTCTCCCCCTCCCTCCTCGCCGCTATTTTTCTGAATCTACCTATTTTCGCTTGATCGAGGCTGGCAACTCTGTAGGTAGTTTCGTGGCGAGAATTCACGATGCAATATGCCATTAATATCGAAGAGCACAGGGAGCATCACCTTCACGTTCGATCGCACTTGTCGAGCCTTTTCCCGGATCCAGAATGCCCCCACTGCGCACTGGGACGCTCGAGGCTTAGTTTCGGCGTCATATCCGTAAACCCATCTTTCGTCACCTGCTATAACACGTTTCAGTAATTCTTTATCGTCGTTGACTTCATTTAGCAACTTCCATTCGCCGCTGTTTTTGTTCAAATTTGGCTGCCACGCGTTTTATACCCAAAACATTCTAAAAATTTCATGGCATGAGCATTGGCTCTTTAATCGGCAATTTTCTGTGATTCGGCGATCGGACATAACCATTTCATTAACATTTTTCACGTTTTATTTATTAATTAATTAATTAATTTATTTATTTATTTATTTATTTATTTATTTATTTATTCATTCATTTATTTATTTATTTATTTATTTATTTATTTATTTATTTATTTATTTATTTATTTATTTATTTATTTATTTATTTATTTATTTATTTATTTATTTATTTATTTATTTATTTACTTATTTATTTATTTTGAAGTAACAAACAGTCAACAATGATAAAATAACTTCAGTAGAAAATATATGGGGATACATAATCATACATACATTTATTGCAGTGGAGAACAGGAGTACATTTTTTCGTATAGGTTGTATTAAAATAATCTTAAAATTAGAAGAAGTTAGAAAAATACTAATTTAGAATACATATATAAGTCAATAAACGGTAAACAATTGAAATCAACATATTATTATTTAGGTATTACAATTTGAAGATAGTAAATTTCATCGGTTCGTCATCTTCAACGTCTTCACGGCCATCTTGGAAACTTTATACCACTCGTAAACTCTCGTTTTACTCATAGCAGACTCACCATAGACCTGTGTTAATATTTCACACACTTCGCTACACTTTATTTAATTTTTTTACACAAAATTTAATGCAAATTCTTTGATCCATTTGTTTAACAAACGAAAATCGCCGAGCTCATAAAAACACGTTTAACCTTAGCGGCTGCCACAGACAAAGTAAACCATGAATGCACTGAAAATGTCAGCATACTTCAAGGGCATGTATACCAACGTAATAAAATTTTGACAATCGGACTCTCCAAACCCGCAAAATTAAAAAAATCCCGTTATTTTATGAACACATCTCATATTACAAAAAAAACGTATCCCTAACTCTACGAGGCCAAGAGCCTTAAGTCGAGTTGGGATTAATGATGTGCCTCGGTGAAATTCCCAAAAGTGTAACTTCCCGGAGCGGGAATGTTCCCGGAACATTCCCGGTGGTCTGGGGACGTTCCGGGAAAGCTGTGAATTTAAAATTATTATTACGTACATTTAAAACATTGCCACCTCCGCTTAGATATCCGGATTGAAATTACTGGAAAAGAATAAACCACTCATAAACTAACGTTTACGTTCTATCATTATATTCTTATTATTATTCTTCTTAAAGAATACTCAAATAGTTTAAGCGAAAATGGACCTTTTGCGTATGTGTCTCCCAATAACATGTTATTATATAGACACGCTAATCCGCATAGTCTAAGGCCAGGTTTTTTGATCGTTAGTAATATTTTTAAAACATAATCTTTTTTGTATTAAAAAGAATTAGTTCAAACAATAGGTATGACTTTTAACTTGAACTATTACTAATAATCAAACAAATAGGCCTCCAAAACTGAATATTAAACTCACGTCGGAACCTAGCTGACGAGATTTTGAATGTTCAGTAATATAAAAAACTACTTCGCTCACTTGTCAAAGTAATTGGCCAGAATGAACGAAACGAGAGTTGGTCGGTTTATCCATTTGACAAAAAAAATCGTGTAATACGGGCTTAACTTCGTAGCAAGAGACGCGCGTCTGCGCAGTTTCTTGTCCTTGGATTAAGCGAAGTATACGTACTCGGGCGTTTATCGGGAATTTATAAAGCGATATTTATGCGAGAATTTAAGGAGTTAACTGGGAATTTATGATTTTTAACTTAATGATGCCTGTTTTTGTTTAAATATTGTTTTAATGTATGTTAAAATCTATCGTTTGCATGTCTAAAAATTGCCTTAATGTAAACAGATTTTTAAATTCCCGGTCACCGGGAACGTTCCCGGGAAGTTACGGGGAAAGTTCCCGCCAAGCGAAACATTCCGAGAACGGCACATCTGTAGTTTTAAAAAAAACACAGTGCATTTAAAGCTCCCGCAGTGCATTAAATGCGGATCGGCTTGGTTAGCTCGCCCGTAAGTCAAAACGTCATACGTGCCGTTTGTCCCACAGGGCGCGAAACGTCTCGTTTTCGGATAATTCAAAACGAGGTGTTGATTTACAATAAAAAAAATATTATTTGATATATTTAACTGTGTAAATACAAGAACATGTCACAGTAGAGCTGAAGGGAGCGAATTATTGCTCTGAGAGTTTTAGTAAAATACGATGGTCGGAAGCCGGCTAGTGTTTATTTCGGCCAAATGAAACGATGCCGAACAGAATTAAAAATGACCTTTTTTAATAGGAGACAATGACGCAACAATGAAAATCTCTCGACCAATGGATACGATTAGAACAGCGATTGTGAACAAACGACTTTTTAATTACATACGTAGATGTAAATTTCAATAATACAACTGTAATAGGCGCATTGTACTGGTGGTTTAACTTAAGCTGGCGCGTTCAGAAAACCCACACTAACGCATTTAAAATATACAGGTTATTTCCTTTTCTAAAAGTAAGAAACCTTTAATTTTGAACTGTTTGTTGAACCACGCAACAATTGAAATAGTCGATTTCATTAGGGATCTTGGCGTAATCTTTGATGATCGATCAAACATAATGACAAGATTTCAAATGAGGCGCTAAGTATGTTACGATTTATTTGTAGGATTACTAACAAATTCAAAAGTATCGCACCAATCGAGTCACTTTACTGCTCCCCGGTTAGAAGTCGTTTAGAATATATTTCTCCAGTCTGGTCGCTGGTCGCTGGTCGGCCCATTATCGCGTACATTCTGATTCACTCGAGCGCGTCCAGAAGTGATTTCTAAAATATATTCATTTTAAACTTCATATTCCAGCTGCTTTATTTAATTATAATCAATTGTTATCTTCAGCAATTTTTTTAAGACTTTCTGATAGAAGAATCCTAACTGACCTAATATTGCTTTATAAAGTGATCAATTCATTAATTGACTGTCCTGATTTGCTGGAGTTGATGTGTTTCCGTGTACCGGGTCGACACACCCGCCACAGATCTCCTTTTTGCTCTGCAAGTTCTAGGACCAACTATCAGCAATGTACGGCAATCAGTATGAGGAAAAGGCTTATGTATTTGGTTCTGGACTTGATAGTTGTAAAACGAGTCTGATTTTTTTTTTCTCTCGCAATATTATTCTTAAACTTTTCTTTTTATTTGAAAATGTTTTTGTTTTTTCATATTAATGTATTTATTTCGTTAATATTGTTAGTAGCTTAGGTGCATTTACCTACTTGTTACTATTATTATAGTTATGCAATTTTATAATTTTTTGTTATGTATTTATTTATGTATGTTTTTCCATATTTATGTTCAATATATGTTAAAGGCAATTTATGCCGTTTATGTAAAAATAAATAAATATATGATGTCGATTTTAAAAATGTTGTATTAAAATTTAACCAAATGTGCTATCTTTTAAAAAAAATCGGTGTTAGATTAGAGGGTTGTGTAAATAAAAAAAAATACAATAGGTTAAGTTAACGTAATATCAATTTACTAAAATACTTTGTTTCATTATTTTATATTTTTTAAATCATTTTTTAAAATATTTTATTTTAATAAAAATAGTCCTTCTAAGAACAAGGGTCAATTTAAATTGGAAAAAATGTATTTTTTTATAGTCAATTAATCTAGAACTAGAATGCGAAATTGTGTAGATTGTTTTAAGTATATAAATAACAAGATTTATTGTTTATCAATAAGTGTGTATGCATATTGTCTCCGATATAATTTGAACAGTGCATTTTAATTCAATTCTTTATAATTATGATGAACACAAAATATTTAAAAAAAAACATGCTTGTTTAAAAATGAATACTCATAAATTTATGACATTTTCTTAAGTAATTGTTTGTTTTCGCTCTAATCCAAAATAGATTTTTAAAAACATTAAATATAACAATATATAACATCAAAAATTTTCAAATCAGTATTCGGTACGTTAAAAATGTTTTTGTGTAAGTTTTGCGAAAGCGTTATCACTACACAATTGACCTATTCATGATTAGATTAAATGAATAAATCGATTTGATTAAAAATAAAATTAATTAATCAATGTTTTTTATAATCCATAACTTAAAACTCGTACATATTATTATATTTTTACAAAAAGGAATGGCAGCGAAGTTCAGACGAACGCAGAAGTATCCTGTGTATATTGTATTACCATATCATGAGCAACTAATTAAGCAATAGTTGTCTATGTCACGCTCATAAGCGCGTCTGAGCGCGAAAGATGCCGTGCGGTGTCATACCATGGGCTTATTTACGGATACTACACAATGCATATGTGTAAGTATAGCGCACGCGCCATCTTATAAAAATCCACCAGTATGTAGTGATGGACCGAAGTTTTGGTTTAGGCCAGTTTCGGTTAGTGAAACCAGTTTCGGTTTGGTCCAAAATCGGCAGAAACTTCGGCTCAACTGAAACCCACTGTCGGGATGCGTCGGATTACGTTCGGCTGCACTCGGGTGGGTTCATTGCTTTATTATTAATTTCTAGTGAGGCATCATCATCATCAGCCGTCTCTTGTCCAATGTTGAACATAGGCCTCCCCCTTTAGTCTCCATATTTCCCTATCCTGAGCCAACCGCATCCAACCACTTCCTGCAACTCGTCTTATGGCATCAGACCACCTTGTCTGAGGCCTGCCGACACTTCTTCTACCCGTTCTAGGTCGCCATTCCAGGACTTTTTTGGTCTATCTAGAGTCTGTGATTCTGGCTATATGACCAGCCCAGCTCCATTTTTGATCGGAAGCCCTATGGACCACACCGGTGATCTTTGTTCTCGCTCTAATCCATGTATTGGTTTTTCTGTCTCTCAACGAAATACCCAGCATTCTCCTTTCCATGGCTCTGTGTCACTGATAATTTGTGTAAATTTTTTTTCGTGAACACAAAAGATTCACAGCCATATGTCAGTACAGGGAGAACACAAGCATCAAAAAGTTTCTTCTTTAAGTAATGTGAATACTTCGGAGATTTGAGGATATATGAGAGCTTACCAAAGGCGGCCCATGCTAAACCTCGCCTTCTTTCTATTTCTACCTCTTGATTATCTTTGCCGAGCTTTATTTCATGTCCCAAGTATACATAACTATCAATCTTTTCAATTAGTTCTCCATTTACTAAGATGTTACGTGATTGGTTTGCATCACTCAATACTTTAGTTTTTGAAGCATTCATTTTCAAGCCTATTTTCAGGGATGCTGTATTAACTTCGTTTATCATGTTTTCGAGTTCTTTCTCATCTTTAGCAAATAGGACTATATCATCTGCGAATCTGAGATTGCTAATGAGTTCGCCGTTGATGTTAATACCCTTGTCGTTCCAGTCAAGAGTTTTGAAGACATCCTCCAGAGCTAGTGTAAATAATTTTGGGGATATTGTATCACCCTGTCTCACTCCTCTTCTTATGCGGAACTTTTCGCTTGGTTCATGGAGCTGTACAATAGAGGTGGCATTATTGTATGTGTTTTTTAGGAGTTCTGAGTACCTGTGATCCACTCTACAATTATCTAAACCTTTCATTACTGCCCATGTCTCTACAGAATCAAAAGCTTTCTCAAAATCAATGAATGCTAGTTGTGGTGACATATTATATTCATAATATTTCTGGATGATATTTTTCAAGGTCTGTATATGATCGTTCGTGCTGTAACCTCTCCTAAATCCTGCCTGTTCTACCGGTTGGTATGCGTCTAGTTTATTAGAGAGTCTATTATTAATTATTTTTGTGAACAGCTTGTGCAAGTGAGATAACAAACTAATAGGTCGATAATTTTCCAACTTCCTATGGTCACTTTTTTTGTGAAGGAGAATTATCGTTGCGTTGTTCCATTCTTCTGGTACACGTTCTTAAATAAATAAAGACCGACTCGGTGAAGACAGCGTTTGTAATCGTAACTTATAGACACATGTAAGTGTCTACACGTACGTAAAAAAATAGTGTTGCCAGCCGTTTGTTCCAAAAATAACCAAATGAATTTTAATAAATTCCTAGTAGAGACCCTGAATTTTAAAACAAACATAACTTTAATGTATTTGTATACTTAAACCTGTTTTTGGGATTTCTGTGAACTTTTGACCTCAGCGAATAATATTCGTTACCTGGAACTTGATATTTAGACACAAAAAATCGACGCTACGAATTTATAACCTAACGCGTTTAAAATTATTCAGCCACAAATCACGAGAACATGGCCACTGTACAAAAACAGGAATCACCTTAGAGTCGCCTATACGGAGAAACAACATTATTTCATTATTCTATGCCCAGAATTCTCAGGTCTGCCAACAAACATACCAGTCTTGATTTCTTTGATAACAAGTTGTCTTCTTTCAAACGATCACTGAATCAAATTCAATTATAAACACCTCTCTCCCGCTTCCACTCCCACCGAGTCTACTATATACCATTGTGTCTTTCTACTTTCCTTGAAATATATATATATATATATATATGATTCTGTCTTTTATTTAATAAGGTAAACATGAACAGAAAAATATTAAAGGAAAAATAATGAAACCCACTAAACCGCGAAACCGGCTGTCAGCAGGTTTCTTATTTTTCCTTTACAAAGAAAAACGTTAGGAGAGATTATATAATTTTAAAAAGTAATATAAGCATTATTAAGAACTAAAAGCATACATATTTTCACACAAAATTTATATAGACAAAATTAAATAGATGACTGCTAACATAAAATAATAATCAATTTTAAGCCTCGTTACATATGAACCATTTAATTATTTTTTCCTTAAAAGTTTTATCTACATTTTCTTTTAAGATCTGCTTAGGAATTTTATTAAAAATTTTAGTAATTGTTTTTTGGCCATACTTGTTAACCGTAAAATATTTTTTTTTTTAAATGTATTTCCCTATTATATTTTTTTAAATTATAAATTCGCTGGTCATTTAACTAATGTGCACTCTCGCCTACTGCTAATAACGGACTGATTTAATGAATTTTTGTTTCTTTCACACAAACACCGGCCACAGAGCAGCGTCTCTGTCTTCCTTGTCATAAGTTATATTCTCGGGGTCTTTCTTACACAGTAAAACACATTTATTGCGGTTTGGCGTCACTTTCATTCGTATATTATTCCTCGCTTAGTAAGGATACATATTTTTTGTATTAAATCCATAGTATTCATACAAATTTTACTTTACAAATCCGATGTGTAAATGTCTATTCGTAGATTATAAAAAATATACAAATCAGCATTTAAATAAATAAGATAGACAGGTATACCAAGTCTTGTATCGTGTGTAGACTCGTATTACACCACGGCCACACAAAATGTACTGTTCTGTGGACATATATTGCAAGTCTTACTTCTTGGTCAGGGTCGAACTGTGGCCTAAATGCGGCCTACAAATTCTAAAAGGTCAATATAGAAGGACGCTACAACACACGAATAAATTATTTTATTTTATTATATTTACTAAGATTGGGGGGACTCCCTCCATTATTCCATAACCGTATGGACGTAGAATAAAATTAAACACGTAAATTTTGTTGCAACTGAGAGGAAAAACATTTTTGAGAATGAAATATGGAAGTCTAGAGCGGGTGAGAAAAGGGCTTGTTAATTTGATTGATGGTTGCATTGAGAAAATAGGAAACTGGATGGCTGAAAATAGACTAACACTTAACCCATCTAAAACGGAACAACTATGGATGGCTTCAGCCAGACGACAGAATTTGTTTCAAACATTTACATTACATGCGGCACATATGCATAGCATAAACCACTCAAGATGCACATTCGGCAACTATCCCAAATAATCGACCCCATGAAGAAATTTTCTATACAAATGCAACGTGCAATGTCGACATCAATACTGAGTCCATTATAATTTCTACAGGTACGTCTAATGAATGAATTCGAAGTTGGTACATAAAAAAAGTGAATTTTGAATTGAATTTTTTTTTAAATAGAAGACGAAATTTATCTATTAGGTTTGGAAGAAGCAAATCATCACACGTAAAAAACACATATAGGCTAAATTGAAAAACAAGCTACTTCCATATAAAAAACTGATTGTAAAATCATGTTTGTATTTTGTAAGATGAAGGTATTGTACGGTCTTATGTACGCTTATCAACGTGATATAATTCGTGGGTCAATTAAATGTCAAATATTTATAGATTATGTTCATAATATTTACTCCACATACACAATTTCGTGTTATGTGGGTTTTTCTGCTTATTTTGTTGGTCTCAATCTTTGCTTGTTATTGTTATTTTTATTATTAACTTCATTTATTTATTTAATCCAATATAGAATACAAATACATAGTTTACAAATGAAAATGTTTAAACAGTAGGGGTACGGTACATCTTTATATATATATACATAATTCCTCTTTACGTGTGATGTCACCGTACTCCTCCTAAACGACTTAACCGATTTACGTGCGGTTTTCAGAGAAATATAGATCTTTGCGCTATGCGTGTTCGTAGATATTAAAATCTTCAATCGAACATGTAAAAAATAAGTTAGGAGCATAAATGTGTTATTCATCGATCTACCAGGGTTGCATTCGAGGAGAATGCATTTGCGAAAAAATGGAAAGATGTTTTTTTGCGTATAAAAAAGTTTTTTGAATGTTTACAAACAGCATTTATTTTTTGTAGATCTCAATTAGATTCTTTCCTTAAATTCCTAATGATTTCTACCCATTTATTTATTTTTATTGAATTTTTGGTAACACTAAAATAATATTAAATTCAATACATTTTTAAAAATCGTATTCCCACATAATTTTTTTGTGAGAAGACCGGAGTTTGACGTTTGCAAAAAGAATGCCATATTTGAAAAAATATTTATTTTATGTTTTGGAATTCAACCGTAAACAAGTACCTAGGTACCTACTAAAATTAACCATTTGAATATTAACTATTTTAGTTTTGGAATTTAATTACAAAAAAGTACCTATTTACCTACTTATCAATGAGAAGTCTTTTTCCGAGCGCATAGCAGGCAAGCCAACGTTCGGACAGGACAATGCCTGCCGGGTCCGCTAGTTCAATATAATTTTCTTTTTATTTATGGATGCAGCCTCTCCACTGGCCCACAGGCACGTTCCGGAGTGTCAGGGTATTATTTATTTTATACATAATTGTACATACTTTCACATCAATTGTTATGTAAAAATTCAAAAGAAATTAAAACCAAAAAAAACATACCTACATCAATAAAACGAGAAAGGATTTTCAAGAAACTAAAATTATATTCTTGTATATGAAACGTATTCCTCAGCTTCCTGTCTAGTCTTTTTAGCAATCCAGCTTTGAAAATATTGTTTTTCATTTTGTTCACCAATATGTCCTTGCTTAAAAAGTTGTATGGCTTAGGGGCCAGAAAAGTATAATGCCTTTGTCCGTAATTTGTTTTTTTCTTTGGGAGCAGAAGTATTGTTTTTTGTCTTTGCCTGGTGTCGTAAATTTTTTGTCCGTCATTATGTCTTTCAGGATTTTGATGGAAATGTCTTAAAATTGTCTTTATGTATATTTGCCTTATGTCTAGTACTGGAAATTCTGAGAAAAGTCTGTCTGTAGAGTATTGGTAAGGCTTTTTGTTGGCTTCTCTTAGTAAGGCTTTTTGTGCTTTCATTAATGGCTCTAATATGGTTTTACTTGTTCCTCCCCATCCTATCATTCCGTAACTGATAGTTGATTGTGCTAGAGCATAGTATACATTTATTAACGTTGTTTTGCTTAGGATGTTTCTAATGGTTTTAAATAAATATATCATTTTTATTAGTTTTGTGAGTGAACTGTGTGAACCGGTGCGTTGTCTTGAAGAAAGAGCACTTTTTTCGTCTTTAAATGTGGTCGTTTTTCCTTGATTGCATCATTCCATTGATCCAATAATGCACGGTAATACTTTCCTGTGATTGTGGATCCTTTTTCAAGATAATCGATGAGCAATATTCCGAGTGCTTCCCAAAATACAGTGGCCATAACCTTGCCAGCCGATTTCACTGCCGTTGCTTTCTTTGGAGCACTTCCACCAGCTTCCACCCATTGTTTCGATTGATTTTTGGTTTTAGATGTATAGTGGTGCACCCACGTTTCATCGACAGTTATTAATCGGCGCCAAAAATCAACAGGATTACGCTTTATCATGTCCAAACACTGTTATGAAGTGGTCTCTCGAACTCATTTTTTTTCGACACTGAGCAAACGCGGCACCCATCTTGCCGATAGCTTTTTCATATGCAAATACACATGCAAAATGTTGAACACACGTTCATATGAGATGTTTACCATTTCAACAATCTCACGCAACTTCACTCGGTGATCATTCATAACTATATCGAGGATTTTCTTGATATTTTCTTCAGTAACCACCTCTTTTGGCCTTCCTGTTGATGGTATTGTTGCAGTGCTCGTTCGGCCACGTTTAAATTCAGCAATCCAATATTTGACCATGTAATCTGACGGAACAGACTCACCGTAATGTTTATGGAGCTTTTCTTATGTCTTTTTTGCCGCTTTCCTTTTCAAATAATAGTGTTTAATCACTGCACGAAATTCGTTTTTTTCCATTTTTCAAGAAACACAAAAGTTGTTTACTTCAAACGACTACAACAAATAAACTAGTCGATGAATTTGGGTGAAATTTTAACAGCTGCCGTTTGACAGATCGCAGTTTGGAAAAAAAAATGTTTTTGTGCTGCCATCTAGCGCTAGGTACCTTTATTATCAATCCGCCCTCATAATTATTATTTTTTTAATATTCTGTTTTACCTCTTAGGTATAAAATTATAATAATAAATAAAAAATACTTAAAACTGTGGTATTTCGTGTCAAAATAAAACTGTTAGAAAAAGTTTCCTTGTTTTTTTTTAATAAATATCAAGACGGTACCTACTTAATTAAAAAACACGCCTCGTATAATAGATCTCTGACATAGCTATAATATTGTTTGAGAATTCTCATAATACGATGGTAAATTATTGTTTTGGGATACATCTATTTGGCCACAAAAACCGATCAAATGTAATGTATAATCTGCATAGTAGCATTAGTACAAAAAACGTGTATCGTTGGCTTATAAACCTGTTCTGCGGTGTGGACATTGTGAATAATGCAAATCTTTAACCGCGATCATCATTCAAAGGATACGAAACGACCGTATCGCGATACGAGGAAGAACTTTGAAAAACATCATACAAAATTATTTATTTATTTAAAACTTCAAGTACAAGGAATAAGTACTTCGGTGGACGTATTGCTAAAGGCAATTTCTCTTTTTTATTTTAAATTGATTTGACACTTGAGTACCGTCGGAATACACGTGGAATTTACCCTGTGCCCGGTCCATTTTTGGGACATTTCATGCTTTGTGAAGGGTTTCTTAAAAGTGTCATAATTATGAAAATACTAGGTTAAAGCAATGAGGAATTCTACTGTTTTCTAGTTTTATTTTCTATTAGCGTACTATTTAACTAAGCAAAAATATTTTATTTTTTTGTGCGTTATTTACAAAGATATGATTTTTTAAAGTTACATTTATCAAATACCGCGCCAAATGACTGTAATCCAGTGTGTCACTTTTCAGTAGTGACGTCATGACACGGTTGGCGTTCTTACTTTCACTGACCGCGGTAAGTTGTATTTCTCCAGCCAATAACATAACTGACAAAAATCTATGGAATATTGCTTTGATTACTTCATTTAGTTGATCGTTATTTGCTCATTTCTATGTTATGGTTGTTTTTACGAACGTTTCGATTTAGAAAAACCTAGAAAGTTGACATAATCTCTGGTTGAAATGTCAACAAAGTATTATTTGCCGGATTTCAGGTCGTAGATCGTAATAGAATTATTCGCCGCCAAAAAGTTTGAGTTTCCAGTTTTGTGAGTTACTCTTTTTTTATATGGTCAAAACGTTCCTTACAAGGTGCGGGGGCTTTAAAGCGGAAACCGGAAATACTACACGTAGATATAAGGAGTGACGTCATAATTTACGATTTTAAAAGGAATACTATTTTAACATTTTTTTGTTTATTTTTGCGTGCGTTTTTGAGATATTTCATCCTGCTCCAAAATTACACGCGCGCGTCGAATTATTTATTTATTGATACTTTTACATTGTTTGTATTCTTTTTTTATACAGAATAATGTTCCCTCACTGGGGTGTCCTGTGCCGAGGGAAACGTTTCACAAAATGTGAAACATGCCTTAAATTAGTTATTTAACAAAGTTAAAATAATAATAATAAGAAAAACGTAATTAATCTATTTAACCTAATAATCATGAACATAATAAGCAATATAAAATAAAATAATCTTTAAAAATATAACCAATTTATATAGAACTGTAGAGCAAATTTCATAAACAGTACACACATTTTACCTATTTGCATTGATCTACTCATCGATCCGTGCGCAACCCACCTCCACTTTCCATTTCTTAATAGCAATTTTATTTTGTGAGAACTTACTAATTGTCCTTATGGATAATGGAAGTAGACTGTACACTTTAACCGAGTAGTAGGCCAATCCTCTTTGACCGAAGGTTGTATTTATTTTTTTATTATTTTGCAGCATCAGGGTGGAGTATCTAGTGACTCTTGTATTTGTAACGGAAGGTAGAGAATAATGTTTACGTGCGTATAGTAACAGAGCTTTTACGTAAAGTTGTTTTACAGATTTGACATTAAGATTTTCAAATATACCGAGGGAGCTAGTTCTAATTGGGACTCTTAAGATATTTTTTATTAAAGCTTTTTGTGCAATTATTATTTGCTTGATCAGTGTGTCATTTGCACATCCCCATCCAATTATCCCATATTCCAAAACTTATTGAGTTATTGCGTAATATATCTTTACAAGTTCTTTTAGGCTACTTTCTTTTGACCAAAGGTTGTATTTTTTAAAAAAATTTTTGCAGCATCAGGGTGGAGTCTCTAGTTATGACTGCGATAACTTAAGCATGTTCATTATTGTTCATTGTGATCGCTCAAATGCTTAGCGTGTTTTTAAACACGTCGATGGTTATTTGTGATTGAGCTGCTGATATCAAGCACAGCATTTTATATTACTGCCACTATACTATTCCCCATACACAAGTGTGACTCTGAAGATTCGGTCGTCTGTTCGCAGAATGCTGCGAGCGCTGCTGGTGACTTGCCTGGCGAGCGCCTGCCTCGCCCAGGGAGACCTCGATTCCCTGATCAACGAAGTCTTCCAGACGTCGTCGGCGCGGCCGGGGGCGGGCCCCAACCTGAACCCGGGGGCCGTGCAGCCCTCGGGCATTGCCAGCAACGCGGGAAATACGGGGGCACCGGGTGAGAAACTATTTTAATCATATGTTTAATCCGGATAACCGGATAACACATCCCTCTCGACAATTATTTCAAGAAACTGAAATCTTGGATATGAGAAGAGTATAAAAAAGGTTATCTTCATCGGTACATACCGAAACGGTATGCTTAACTTCTGTAATATCTCTATCTACCTCGGTATGTTCTACCAACTTGTCATCTCGACGTCGTATGATCGAATTCGACCAATAAATGAAGACGAAACTTTTCTCCGCGTTCTTCTTTTTAATATTTTTTTTTATTATTCCATGTCCGCTCCCTAGTCGGAGCATATGGTCTCCACAAAAATCCTCCAAGCATCTCTGTCAGCTGCCAGCTCCTGTGCATCCTCCCAAGTTAGGTTCGCGTCCCGTAGTTCTAAAACGAACTGCCGACGAACAGTCAGCATTGGACGCCCAGGACGTCGAGAACCTGATACCTTGTAAAGTAGGCAAGCGTGGTTAAGGCTCTCAGGAGGCATCCGCAGCACATGGCCAAGCCGACCGTATCACCTTCGCTTGATGACAGTTGTCACCGGAGTTTGCTGCGTCCGTTCTCTTATTACTTCATTATTTACATAGTCAAACCACCGCACGCCCAAATTCTTCTGAGACACCTATTCTCAAAACTCAGAATTTTGCTGCTTTGAGCTCTAGTGAGGTGCCATGATTCGCATCCGTAGAGGAGAACAGGCGTTATGCAGGCGTTATATAGGCGGCATTTGGTTTTCACTGTGTAAACATCCGATCTTCAGACAGCCTTTATACTATTGAATGTGGCGACTGCTATTCCTAGACGCACTCCCGGTTCTTTTTCCACTCCGCGTTCCTTACCTTATTAAAATAGTTCTCATTCATATTTTAAATAAGCATCTGTGATAAAAAGTGCCAAAACATAAAACGCGAGTTTTAAAATTACATTTTCAGTACAATCAATGATAATTGAGAACAGCAATGGACCCAAGTTGGAGCCTTGCGGGACACTCGAGAAAGTATAGAAACATTCTGACACGAATAGACCGTAGGAGAGATGTAATGGCTTCTATTTTGGAGATAGCTTGCCATTAAATTAACATAAATACGTAATTAGGTATATGTACGTTGTAATAATTGGCAGTCGTGCTGCATTGTACACTTAAATAAAATACATAAATACGTATATTGTGTCGAATAAAAATGCTTAGTTGCTTCTTCGGTCGATGCTCCAGATTTCCGGTAAAACCATTTGGCGGACTTTGTACCTAGAAAAATATTTACTAACAGTTATTATAAGTTTAATTTTTATTATGTTTCAGGTCGTTTGGAGAAATGCAAAACCGCGACGGGCGAAGACGGAGAGTGCGTACAATATTACCTCTGTAGCGCTAACAACTCCGTCATCTCGGATGGTGTCGGCATCATAGATATCAGGTAACAGTTATTAATTCCTTATAATCAATTACGTGTACATTTCACTTCCAACCTTTGGGCATTCATGTCAAATTATCAACATTATCGTCGACAGCATGTCAAAAAACAAAATTTAATGTCCAGAATCACACAACTTGGAATTCTTTATGATAAATCTTCCGGCTTTTCGTAAATCTCTTCGCTCATTAACACAGTGTAGGATGAACATGGATTGGCACGGGTTGATTGTTACTATTACTGCTGCGTAATATTGTTACCGCTGGAATGGTGCGAAGCGATGTTCCTGATATCTGGCCTTAAGAGAAAGATTTTATTTATATTTCCTTTCTGTCGGTAGGGCCGGTAACGGGGAGTGCGAGAGCTACATGGACGTCTGCTGCCTTACTCCCGAGAGGGTGGAGACGCCCATCACCCCCGCCCCCCCAGAGACGCCTCGCCCCACGGGCTGCGGCGTGCGCAACCCTGAGGGCGTCGGCTTCCGCATCAAGGGAGACAAAGACAACGAGTCGCAGTTCGGCGAGTTCCCCTGGATGGTCGCCATCCTGAAGTGAGTAGCCTCTTTTCTTTTAGCAGCGGACCCAAGTTTGAACCCTGCGGGATTCCTGTACCAAAAAAATTTTTGGTTCGTTTATTGATTGAATTACTACGTCCTTTTTCTTGCGAAGTAAGATTTAGGATGCACACTTGTGGTCCTTATTTGGAACTAACACTGTATTCCTTCACTTCATACTAGAATAAGGTGAATTTTCTGACCACGTTTTATCACAAATTACTGCACTGATGGGAACACGTTTTTAAAATATAATAAATATGAGTTAACATTTTTCTTTTCTTCAGTTCTCCTAAGATGATGAGTTTCAACTGTTACTCCATCTCTTGGGTGATTTTCCAGGCGGACGTTGTCGAGATGGGATTTCCTTGGCTGCAGTGTACACAAGTCTGTCGCTGCTCATTCTGTCCACATCGCCCCTCCACTATCTATTTTTGGATCGGCTCCATCATACGATATCCTCTATTTCACACGAATCTCTGTTGATAGTGTTGCGGATTCGGTCTCGGAGCGTTTTTCCAGTAATGGACCTTAAGACCTGCATTTCAGCAGTTCAGAGCAACTCTTTGGTACGAGCGGTGTCAGCGCGCGCTTCCACAGCATACGTTATGACGGGTCTCGTACATGCCTTGTATATTTTAACCATACAGACAACCCGGCACAGTTGATGCTTTGTTGACCCGTTCTCAGACCGCTGTGACTTGAGAATTCTACTCCCAGACATCTGAAACTCGTGACCTGTTCCACTGGCTCGTTGTCATTGTCAATTGTCAGCTTACACCTCATTTGTCCGGATACGGTAAGACTTTCCCGTGTCTGTACGAATATGATTCCCTTCGCAGGTCCGTCCCGGTGGCCAACACGCAGCAGAAGCTGAACGTGTACCAGTGCGGCGGGGCGCTGATCCACCCGCAGGTGGTGATGACGGCCGCGCACTGCGTGCCGGCCAACAAGTCCGGCGAGGCGCAGCCGCGGCTCAAGGTGCGCGCCGGCGAGTGGGACACGCAGACCAAGGACGAGATCTACCAGCACCAGGACCGGGACGTGGCCAGCATCGCGGTGCACAACCAGTACTACGCCGGTGAGGGCCTTCAGTTATCGAACGCGTAAATTAGCAGTAACCGACCGAAAAATGATTTTCAGCCGAAACTCAATATTTTAACCGCTTTTAATTTTATGGGAATCATTTTTTTTGTTTTTTTACGGGTGAAATTCGAGTACCGGGGTGTTTTTATTGTTTTGTTAGACAATGAGCCGGCTATCCGGCTTAGGGGCTTGCCGGATATCCGGTATCCGGCCAAACCACTATCCGTTTCACCACGAGTATAAATCTTTCCAGAAATAAAGATTCCAAATTTAGTCTACAAAAAAAGCAAATAGGTTACATTTACAAGTAACCAGTTTTGTATTTTCTCCAGGTGGCTTGTTCAACGACGTGGCGTTGCTGTTCTTGGAGAAGCCGGTCGAGCTGGCTGAGAACGTGGGAGTGGTTTGCCTTCCCCCGGAGAGCCCGGTTATTTCCGCACCCGTCCGCTGTGTGGCCTCGGGCTGGGGCAAGGACGTCTTCGGCAAAGAGGGCCGCTACCAAGTCATCCTCAAGAAGGTAATCCAATCCTCATAACGCGAAATGTTTTCTCCCAACTGCCGGTTTACTTTCATTGTACGGGTCCGTTCCTTATCAGGGTCAGATCTGAGTGTCGTCATTACCAAACTACCTTCGAGATGACCTGATTCTTCACCGGGCACGCAGCTATGAGAAGTTACCTGAATAGATCTCAAAATATAACTTTTATTTACGCAATCTCTGCACAGATTGTCGGTCATCAGTCATTTCCTCAGAGGAATAATTCGCTCTCGCTTATTGGGGATTTTGAGTATCGAGGAACGAATTGACACAATACATGAAATGGAACACGCAGCAAATGCCAAACTGCGTTAATATTTACTATTTGATCAATTAGCTCAACGCTGTTTTTGTCTAATGACTGAATTCAAAGCTGTATACAAAGTACTTAAATAAAATATACATTAAATAAACCACATCCTCGAAATAGAGAGGGTTCAAAAGCAATTTTTACGATACTTATATCTTAAAGAAAATAATAATTATCCATTCTTGTACCATCATTATGTCTAGCGAAGACGCTGGATTACAACACCCACGAATCTCGACGTCAAATTTTTCTCGGGAAATATTTCTACAAGCTAATTTCTGGAAGTGTATATTATCCAAATATACCGAACGGGGTCAGTTTGTCATTGTTCCTAATAACCACAATAGAGCGAGATCTCATGCACTGTTTTACACACCCAGAAGCACGCACACGAATGCAAGTCAGAAGTCCGCTTCTGCGGATAATATGGATCTATTTTTACGTACCCCCGAGCGCGTTGGCCATGGGCAGGAGCAGGCGGCAGTCACAAATAATATAATAAAACGTACAACTGCGCAGAGGCCCGGTCTCCGCGAGTGCCATACCGAGCCGCGTAGTGCAGCAGCGCTCATATCCTCGATGCGGATTCCAGGTGGACCTGCCGATCGTGAACAAGCAGCAGTGCCAGGCGTCGCTGCGGAAGACTCGCCTGGGCCAGCACTTCGAGCTGCATCGCTCCTTCGTCTGCGCCGGCGGCGAGCAGGGGAAGGACACGTGCAAAGGCGACGGGGGCTCCCCCCTCGTGTGCCCCATCCCGGTAAGGAATATTATCAACACATAATACATAATTTCCAATTTTCTACTTAAATTGTTAATGTTATAATCCCGCAGTAGGCGCAAGAGGTTGCCTCTTTTATAGTCCGCTTGATTAAAATGACAGCTGCCAAACTAATGTGACTAGTGGTGGGGAAGTACCGATCACTGACCATGTACCGAAACCAATTTTATCAGTTTTTTCATGCAAACATGAAACTCTGTTTCCGAAAATTGATATAAAAACGCAAAAACAAGCGTATTATAGTGTGTTTAAGACAATTATTCACCAAAAATAAGACATTTTATACTTTTTTCATGAACAACATCACATGAATTATTTTTTTATTCGATCAATTCACATTGATTAATTTGTCTCATCTCTAACATTTTTGCAAAATGATGCAACCGTCGTAAATAATTAGGTTTATTTTAGTTTGAAAGCTGATTTAATACATTTATGTTAATTTATATGTCAAGCATTATTGTATTAAAAAAAAAATAACACGCCAGATACGAATGATTTTTCGTGTGTCAATATAAATCACTCTTCAGACGTTACTACAAAGTTATGTCGTCACTTTTGCTGACAACTGTCATTCTAATCAAGCTACATTTTAAGGACTATAAGGAACAGTATTTTGTTTGTGGTCTAGCTATAATGTTAGTATGCATCGTTTATTATGTCATCTCCAACTGGGGTAGGAGCTCTTCCCTAAAAAAACTCTACGGGCACAACTCTCATATACTGTTTATTTGCCTCTCGTTTCCAGGGTAAGCCCGACAGGTACATGCAGTCGGGCATCGTGGCCTGGGGTATCGGCTGCGGGGAGAACCGGACCCCCGGGGTGTACGCCAACGTGGCCTCCTTCAGGAAGTGGATCGATGACCAGCTTTATATCAACGAAATCGACATGACCGATTTCACCATAGAAGACATACAGTAAACAACTCACACCCGCCACCTTCACACGCGCCCGGCTGGCGCCCAATGTGCATGTCCAATGACTATGTTATTTTAAAACCGCGCAAACGAGATTCCAGTGTCAATCTGTCAAATTTCTGTTCTTGGAGTTTTTCTGGATAATTATGCCGTGTCTCGCTCGCAGTCTTTTCCGACGCTCCGGATTTAGGAGTTTCACAAATCATATCAAACAACGCTTGCAAACAATTATATCTTTATAACATAGACTCGCATTATAATATTAAGTATCTGTACGAGTGTGTTATTTTGGAAGTGGTATTAGTAACATAGAATTATAATGGTCCAGAAAACACGTACGCACATTCGCATTGGCCATTAGTTAATCTGTAGACGACGCTTAGTACTCAACTGCCGATTTAAATTCAATTACGCCATGGTGTGTCGTTTCTAAGTGTCAAATTCATGGAGTGGGATCATAATAGCGAATTTACAAATATTATTTAAGAATTCGATTATTTTACTGTATTTTACTGATTGTTAAATAAAACAAGGCGGACATTTTGTTAGTATTGCCAGGGTAGTTGAATTATTTCTTGTCGGCCTCGTGGTGTAATGATCAGCGCATTTGCCTACAGTGCAAAAGGTCTCGGGTTCGATTCCCGACACGGTTGATATGAAATATTATTTAAAAGGGTGTTTTTACACTAGAATATTTCATGGTACCTGACGCGCAAGAGTGATCACCTTACCTTCATGTCACAAAAATTATCAAGATACGCTGCGATTGGTGTACCAATGCAGTGCCCTTTGCACCACTAGGTGCGGAAAGGTAATTATGATGATTATTATTTAATTGTTTTATTTACGTTTGCCAATAAAAGTACCTGTGTTTTTTTTTGTGATCCAGTCAGTAAAATATATTTTTTGTTAAAAAATATTATATTTTTGTGTTATGATAATATATTGTTCGCGGTTCGGCACCAACCATGACGCGACCACTCTTTACGGATACGCGCAGGCGGGATGTCGAGCAGGGGGGGGGGATTTGATTTGGCAAACTTGATTCTACGCACTTTCTGGTATATTGTAATTCTATGATTAGTAAATAAAGGGAAGAACAGTGGTGTAGTCCTAAATAAAAAGAACCGGAGCGCACCGCCACCACTATGGTGAAGTGGGAGGGAAGTGGGAGGGGGTAGGAGTGGGGGGATACATGTTTAGACTTTTGCCAGTTTTCAGCAATAAATACGTCTCTTGTTATTTCAAATTGTTTGAATTTTTCCCGACCAGAGCCGAAGCGCCGCTCCGCTCAGATAGAGTTCCGGAGCGCCGCTCCGGTGCGCTCCGGCCCGACTGACTACACCCCTGGGTAAGAAGACGTAGCCTAGTAGGTGAACTGGTCCAGCCGGACGAATCTCACCCACACGATAAAGGTTTCAGCTCCTTCACTTCACAGAAGTCAACAGATGGAAGAGTCGAGGGAATGTGGATGTTTAAACATAGGCAGAACGGCAAATGTTACACAGTGTGTTACTGTATCTCTTCAGATATCGACATATTTTGTGCTACTGAAAGAAAGTTCGGAGAGGATAGCTGACTCTAATTACTGGCTATTTTTATTTTTTGAACATTTTATCAAATTGTATTGGCTTATTTTTTTTGTGCTATCCAGTAAATGCCTAGACTTCCGTATTCCCTTCTCAAAAATGTATTTCCTCTCTGTTGCGACAAATTTGGATAGACCTGTTTTTGTAAATTCCACTTTCAAAATAGCTGGCTCATTTTTGTTGACAATTGCATTGACATTATATAAAGAGGAACTTGTGTGCGGAGTCCAGCACATTTAGGAAGACTCATTTATGGCATTTTAGAGAACTGAAACTCCCCCGCTACGCTCAGAGTCGACACTTGCTTTTTTTTTGTTTGAATAGTTTTTTTAGCTCTTTGAAGTCTGTATTATTAAGGATCAAGACACAAATAAGCTGGCCGCCACGCTAAATATTCTTGTTGATTGTGACCGGCGATTTCTTTGATGGGCGGACGAGCAATGCAAAAGTGGAGCTTTTTAAGAGAGCAAAAAAAACGTTGCATGAATGAGAAAAGCTGCTCGAAGGAGCTGTCGGTAATCTGGTAGCCTTAGCATCTTTGTACTGAAAGAAGGCAATCCAGATGTACATAATGACGTTGTTCGCAAAACGGAATTCTTTCCTGACTGTGATTGAATTGATTGGACATGATCAATTAGTCAAAGCCATTCCAAAACTTTTGAAAAGCCTCGAAATTCTTTTTGGAAGCCACCAGATCAGTATGACAGATACAAATGTGTGTCACTCGCTTTCTTCCAACTTAAAACTGGTGTACGGAATTGGCCGCTGTACGGTATTACCCTCCGCTCTCCTAATTCCATCGATGCAGACATACTAGAAAAATTGCCATGTAAATTGTAAAATTAAAGAAAATCATGTTATGCCCTTGTGTCCGCCCATCAAAGATCTATCAAATCCCAAATGACAGCTGATTTAATCTAATCGATAAATGATTATAGGTAAATGATTCTGACAATAGCAATAGCATCCATTTCAACACTAGCGTCTGAGTCGAGCTTTTTTTAAATACGTTCTTACTCAATCGCAAATTATTTCATTTTTAAATATTTTTAAGCTGCACAATTTCCTCACTAGATTTAAACATATCAAATTTATTTTGTATTTTTATAATATTTAGATGTATTTACATGCATTTTACATAAATATATACATGATTAATTTTTTTTTTATTTTCATCAACATTCGCCAGGGTTCAAAGGATACATCGTGGGGTAATGGAGAAAGTAGGGTTTTTATTTTTTATTTTTATTTGTTAATAGACTATTAAAATAAGCCGAAACTATAGTCCTTAAAATAAAGCTCGATTGGAATGACAGTTGTCAGCAAAAGTGACGACATAACTTTGTAGTAACGTCTAAGGGGTGATATATCTGGCATGTCAATCAATTTTTTTAATACAATGCTTGGCATATAAATCAACATAATTATATAAAATCAGCTTTAAAACTAAAAAAAATTCAAATAAACTTAATCATTAACGACGTTCTTACAAGGTTAAGTCATTTTGAAAAAGGTTTAAGATGGGACAAATTGATCAACGTAAATCGATCGAATAAAAAAATAATTCATTTGTTGTTATTCATGAAAAAAAGTATTTAATGTCTTATTTTTTAGTAAATAATTGTCTAAACACACTATAATAGGCTTGTTTTTGCGTTTTAATATCAATTTTTGGAAACAGAGTCTCATGTTTGCATGAAAAAACTGATAAAATCGATTCGATCGGCTCATGATCAGTGATCAGTAATTTCCATCACTAGTGACATAAGTCAGTTTGACAGCTGTCATTTTAATCAAGCTAAATTTTAAGGACTATAATTAATGATGCCGATGCGGTTATAATTGACGATTCAGTCACGGCTCTTCAGGCCACTGTAGGTAGCCTAAATAGGTACTCCGCATGCGTCGGTTTAAAAATCAATATTGCAAAACCCATATACTGTGTAACACTTCATGCCTCGATGCCCAAAATCCCCTGACTCTGTCAAACCAAATCATCGAAAGGGTCGAGAGTTTCAAATACCTGGGAGTATATGTTACGGAAAATGGCAGCTTTCAAAAAGAACTGGGGGTGCAGCTAGGAGTAGCAGGGGCCACATTCAACAGCATGGAGGCTGTCTGGAGATGGGATATTTACTCAGTGAAAACCAAATGCCGCCTATATAACGCCTGCATAACACCTGTTCTCCTCTACGGATGCGAATCGTGGCACCTCACTAGGGCCCAAAACGGCAAAATATTGAGTTTTGAGAATAGGTGTCTCGGAAGAATCTCGGGTGTGCGGTGGTTTGACTCTGTGCGGAATGAAGTAATTAGAGAACGGACGCAGCAAACTCCGGTGACAACTGTCATCAAGCGGAGGCGATACGGTCGGCTCGGCCATGTACTGCGGATGCCTCCTGAGAGCCTTAACCACGCTCGCCTACTTTACAAGGCATCGGGTTCTTGACGTCCTGGACGTCCACTGCTGACTGTCCGTCGGCAGTTCGTGTCAGAACTACGGGAAGGGAACCTGACTTGGGAGGACGCACAGGAGCTGGCAACCGACAGAGATGCCTAGATGATCTTCGTGGACACGGAATGATGATGATGATGATGATGAATTAATGTTGTATCGTATTATAAGCGCTAAGTTTTGTATTTCTGAAACGACTTCGCGTATGACATCTCCAGTTCTCTTCCGCTTCTTCTCGGGCAGTTTGCCGATTGGTCCGTTGACTTACGATCCTAATAATACGAAATATAAAAATTGAAAAAAAATAATTTGGCTTAGTTTAATGGTCTATTAACAAATAAAATAAATTGGAAAATTCCACAGAACTTCCTGATTAAAAGTTTTTATTGGTAAATTATTTTGGTAAAGATCAGAAATTAAAATGGAAAAGGTAACAAAAGATATTATTATTAACTAGAGATTTCTGCGCAAGTTTGCTTCTTGGCGAGCGCGCTCGTCACAAACTTGAGGCCTTCGGACCCAGCCCCGAGCTCCTCCAACACCGATGTCAAGTAAGCTGGAAAACAAAACATACGAACAGCATTGAAAAATCTGCATCTAAGAACAAGCTGAGCCGACCTAATTAATACGCTGGAACAAATTTTTACACGGGGAATATATCCCACAGTACCGTGTAAAAAACGGTTTGAAATGAGTGCGTAGGCTTTCACGGTGACTGTTTTCAATCTTAGTAATTGTTATTAAATATTTGTATATAATTTGAAGATATAATCGAATAAATTGTTTAAATATATAATCGAGTAAATTGTTCGAATATATTATCGAATAATTTTTTTATTTTTTTTTTTTTTATTTAGAAAACATACAGTCATACAAAATCAGTATTAAAAACAACAATTTTTTAACATAAAAAGACCAATTAAGTTTTCATAAATTAAAAAGATATAAACATTAAATGTGACAAAAAATAAAAAATAAATAAGAATTTTAAGTGAAAAAAAGATAATTGTTGACATTTGCGTTTTCCATGGAGGTAATAAATTAAAATAAATAAAAATACCGAATGTACACTCCGAGCCATCCACGCACACACATGAACGCACATATAAAACATACACAGACATATACATTACATGCGGCACATATACACAGCATAAACCACTCGAGATGCACATTCAGCAACTATCCCAAATAATCGACCCCATGAAGAAATTTTCTGTACAAATGCAACGTGCAGTTAAAAATGTCTACATCAATACTGAGTCCGTTATAATTTCTACAGGTGCGTCTAATGAATGAATTCGAGGTATAATTGTTTTTACAAGTTGGTACATAAAAAAGGGAATTTAATCTAGTATAGCGAAGAGGACAACGGAAACCAATATTTTGTAAAAGATACGGCGAATCAACTATGTTATTGAGAATTTTGAAAAGAAAAATTGAATCATACGTAAGGCGCCTTTTTTGTAGTGATTCTATATTAAAATTGATCAAAGATGCGCCGTAATCATTTTTAATGTTGCCAAAACGATATTCCGGGCTCCTTATAAATTTCTTTTGAATAATTTTAATTTGATTAATATATACATTATATTGAGGGGACCATACTAATGAAGCGAATTCGAGTTGACTTTGCACATAAGTATGGTAAAGAAGTTTGAATGTATTTGGTGATGAGAATGGCTCGGAGATTCGTAAGATAAACCCTAGAAGTCTGTACGCCTTATCTACTATTGTATTTATGTGATCTCTAAATAAAAGCTTATCATCCATCAGTACACCCAAATCTCTCGCTTTCATTGAACGATTGACAATTTTCCCAGATAGTTTGTAGTCAAATAGTATACTTTTTTTCTTTCGAGTAAATGACATGACAAGACATTTATCAGAATTCAATAATAACTGATTGTCCTTGCAATAGCAACAGATTCTATCTAAGTCAGCTTGAAGAACTTCGCAATCATTTATTGAAGACACAATTTTAAATACTTTATTGTCATCAGCGTATAGCAAAAAATTTGAATTTTGAATGCATAAACTTATATCATTGATATAAATAATAAAAAATAAGGGTCCAAGATGCGAACCTTGAGGGACACCTGATGGGATTGGTTTAAATGATGAATTAAATCCCTTGAGTGAGACCGATTGACTGCGGTTACTAATGTAGGAACATATCCAACGATACAGATTCCCCCGTATACCAATGTTCCAAAGCTTGCGAAGTAAGACCGAATGACTTATTTTATCGAAAGCCTTTGAATAATCCGTATATAAAACGTCTACCTGAAAACCTGCATCCATTGCATTCAAAACATTCAAAACAAAAATTGTTTAAATATTTAATTGAACAAATAATTTGAATATAAAATCGAATAAAATATTCGAATATATAATCGAATAAATTGTTCGAATATATAAGCGAACAAATAATTTGAATATAAAATCAAATAAATTTTTCGAATATATAATCGAATAAATTGTTCGAATATATAATCGAATAAGTTGTTCGAATATATAATCGAAAAAATAATTTTAATATAAAATCGAACAAATTATTCGAATATATAATCGATTAAACTTTTCGTATATGTAACCGATAAAATTATGCTAATATGTAATTGAATAAATTGTTCGAATATATAATTGAATGTATTATTCAAATATATAATCGATTAAATTATTCGAATATATAATCTAATAAATTATTCGAATCCCACTCTACCCTGACTCGATTTGCATTTTCTAAAAGTGAGCTATTTACAACTCGTTGAAGATGGCCCTCAAAATGGAATATTTTGGTAAATCGTAAGAATGCAAATATTTATTTTTTCTTTTAAATACTTTCTTTAAACACAAATATAATAAATAACCGCTTACTGACTTTTCTATGTCTACCGGTTTCGACACCTACCTGTCTCTTCGTCGGGACATACAAATGATAGAGAGTTCAAAGTAAATAATATGGAAACATTTCACAGTAGGAAAGCTTCAAAAAATAATGTTCTTTTGATCAATAATCAAACAACCTTTCAATATAGCCCATTATACGGTGTGCCATTGTAATGGTCCTATGAAATCAGCCTTCAAAGATACTAAGGTGGGAAATTTCTGTCATATTCCGCTATCACCTTGTGTTCACTGCTACTCGTGTCGCCATTTTATCTTGACCAGTTATTATTTGTTTCTATCATAATTATTGTTGAAAAAATTCCGCCTCAGTATCTTTGAAGGCTGCTTTCAGAGAATAATAGCATGTTAAATATTATTTCTTTTGTATTATTACAAAAGCTTAGAGCCCTCAATATGAGGCACCTACATTTTTCCTTTGGACGTCACTTCCCCGGCCAACCTGTATACCTGTTTTACAATTCGTGTTAAAATGTTCCAATCAGGCCGAAAGTAATCACTCGAGATGCACTCGGATTCAGTGCCCCCTAGCTATGGGACGCATTTGTTTATATTCAACTCTATCTCCAAAATAACCGCCTTCTATTTGGCCACCGTCAACTTATTTTTGTGAAACTGGCATCGCAGGTTGGATTCCCGTCAGTAGCAAGAAAAAATCCAAGAACGTTTTTTCTCAATTGGTCTGGGTGTTGTGGTGTATTCGCTGCACCTGCTGACGCGCCTCTGGACGTGACGTCATAAGAAAGAAGGACGCATCTAACATTTTTTTCTAAAATGAGTAAATCAGGAATAAAGTACGCATCTACTAAAAATACATCTATCTTCCTAAAATAACCACCACCCTATTATTTTCACTAATAAATGAGACTAAGCTGCAAAAAGTCTCGAAGATTATTAAATATAAAAGGCTTTTCTGGCTTATATAATTATTAAAGACTGATTAAATTTTTATTTTTTTTCTTTCCGTTTTTAAAAACATCTGAAATGAATGTACTTACTCATTTTCAATTAAATTTAAGATTTGCTGGTAATTTCGAAGTTAATTGATTATGAGGTCGGCGTTACTAGTTTGAAAAACAGTAAATGGCCAGTAGCGTCTATTTTATTTAGTTGAGGAGAATCAATTGGCATATTAACACTAAAAAAGAGAGACGTTTACTTAATAAAAATGGCGGTTCTAGCTAGAAACATCTTTTCATTGAAGTATAATATATTTTCTTGTATTTTTTTTACTAAAAAGAAGATGAAAATCATAGAATTAAGAATAGTCCAGAAACCGCATACGCACATCAAACAGAAGGCGACTAAACTACTCATAAATGAGTAGGTTTACGTTTTGACCAATTAATTTTTTTGTAGACGTCGCTCAGTACGCAACTCCTGATTCGAATTCAACTATGCCGTGTTGTGTCCTTTTAAAGTGTAGAAATACTGCTAGGATCTTAAAGAAACAGGATGGTATCACATTTCACGTGTAATTAGAATGTAAACGAATGTTTAAGTAGCAAATGCAATACTTAAAAATTGAAATTATTTTTCCATCTGTTAGATTGTCGAAGAAACAAAATTGAAATCTCGTTAGTGCTGCCAGGGTAGTAAATTTTTACCCTACTTTGCTCATCTAATGCGAGAATTAATGAAAATTGGATCTCGGATTAAACAACTCTGTGGTGGACATTTGACCGACATTATCTTCAAAACATCAAATATTATTTAACATGATATAAAAATATCCGTTTGATGTGAAATAAAATTTGTTTTATATGTTCATTAATTCGATTACTCTTATTAAATGACCCTTTACTTATCTACTCTGTTGTGCCAATCAATATTTCCACGTGCACAATAAAATTTTAGAGAAATTAACAGATTGCTTTTTTTTAACCTTACATTTGTGTTATGATTATTTTTTTTCCCATCAAGCAACATTACGCTGCGACCTCACGAATGCGCGCGGCGAAAGTAGGGCATAGTGGGGGAATTGTTGGACACAGTCCGATGTATTTAAATATGATTCTACGCTCCTTCTGGACTATTCTTAATTCTATGATGAAAATGTTAATTTTTAAATATATAACGTAAAATTTATTAAAATGAATATATATATATTCCGTTAGGGCAAACCATAATACATACTGTCGCTTATTAATATACTTAATTTTTGTAGTATTTTTCACACAGCGAATTTTTCAATCTCCGAGTTACAAAATATTCATTTTCTCAATTTTTTGTTTTATGTAGCAACGTTTTTCTTTCTTATGACGGCAGAATAGGCTTAGCAAGTTATCCCCTTAAATGGGTTAATTAATGGAGTGAATCTCTGAGATTAGAACTGGGGTCCAAACTCCCAGGAGGGTCGCAGTGAGTCTCATCTCGCTGGAGGGAGTGATTCTATAAAATGCTGCAAACGTCCAGTTGCGTTTCACCGCCAACACTACCGACTAGTCTGACTCGTCAGCGTCCGCGTCGCGAACCCCGGGCGATGGGATCACACCCGTAACGGCGCGATCGCAGCGGATAACGAGAGGATGAAAGGCGAGTTTCTGGCGCCTCCGAACCAGAGCCGGATAGCCAAGGGAAGGTAACCACGACTGAAAAATTCACCAGAGAAGGCAACAGGAAACCACTCTGGTCATATTTTCCCAGGAATCACTATGGCGAGTAACAGTTGTCCAGGCTGCGTAAAATAAGAGTACCGCCTGACCGACCGAGATGCTTTCGCTGCAGTGATCGCCAAGGTCGCCAAGAAGAAATCTGAGTCTCACCTATGTCCGTGGAACATTTCCTAAGGCCCAAGTTGTCTATGGCATGAATAGAGCTGATCTTTTCCGCAATCATTTCACAAGCCGAGTTGCAGACCTGGAAGAGAAAGCGGATATGAGTAAATTTTCAATCAACCTCTTTTTTCTAAGAGGCAACCGGGCACTGCTTGAACTTGAGTACTGTTAGCGCCTTGAGGTAATTATATTACAAAAATGGCGCTAAATAAGTTATCTATAATAATAATATTGTCAAAGGCAAAATTATACCTGCGCCATTAATCAAACTATTGACCTTTCACTGTCCAATTTTTCTAATTCTAACTAAAAATGTACACGGTGTTTCGGGGCCAAACTGCGAAACTTCAAAGGAAAAATTCTCGCGGTAAACTCAAAAAAAATCCTAACATTTTTTTTCAAAACCTAATTTTTTATTTTCAAAATACAATAAATCCTTAATTTCTCGCGCTGGCATCCCTTCCGCAAACCCCTACGGCTCTTCTACAAAAAAATAGATAAGAACGTATTTGAGCGGAGAAGCGATACGCACGGACGCGGACGAGGGAAGCGGCTGGGTAGGAGAGTGGTAGGGGTTTGCGGTAGAGATGCTAGTCCGAGAAATTAAGGATTTATTTCATTATGTAAAAAAATTTGTTTTTGAAAAAATTAATTACATTTAATTCAAAACCAAAATGCCTGATTGTGTATCGAAAGCGTGTGAAAACCATTCGGATAAACGTAAAAAAACGACATTGTAACTTTTCGTTTGTAAGTAGGTACTTAGGAACTTGTTTATGATTGAGTTTCGTAACTTAAAATAATAAATATTCAAATTTAGAATTATTATTGTGCGTGTCAAACTTTTTTTTTCGCCAACAGGGGTGCACTTAATCTAGGAATACGATTTTCAAAAATATATTAAAGTCAGTTAATATTATTTTAGTATTACCAAAAGTCAGTAGAAATTACGAGGAGTTTGAAGAAATAAACTGTTTAGGATCTACAAAAAAAATAATGTTTTTTGTAAACATTCTCGTTGAATGAATAAAACATTTACGCTCCTAAATTTTTTCTTCAGAACAAATCAAAGATTTTAAGATCTATAAATATACCCAGGACAAAGCTCATCAATGTGCAAAAAACCACGCGTAAATCGGTCCAGTAATTATTTATTCTATCGAGGACACACATATGAACATTGCCTTTTATATATGTATAAAGAAGATAAACCTTGTTCATGATAAGCGAGGTAAATAATGAATGCAACTCGTATATTAAAATAAATAAATATATAATTTAAAAGTTTATTTTAACCAAGCATTAACTAGCCGTACTTACTTCATTTAGGAAATGATACGCTGGATCATCCGCGGAAGCCGACAGCTCTCCTCGGTCCAACATCGGCTCCAAGTGTTGGGGCAAAGTGAGCAAATACTGTCCTATCTGAAAAGTCCCAAAAACAATTATCACTGAACACATCACAATCGAATTTATGTTAGGTCTTACCTTTAAACCTGGTATAAAATTACACCTAGACATTTACATAGAAAAAGGATGGTACAGTAAAAATTCTTACTTATAAACCTCGCATAAAGTTACACCCGATATAGAGCTGGGATAGCGACCATAGAACCTTATTCCACGTTTAAATGTGGACCAAAAGTCAACAGATGGCAGTGGTGAGCGGTGAGTTTTTAGATTGGTAAGCTGCAAAAATTCTGATAAAAATGTCTATATCACATAAAAAAAGTCTATTTTATATTTGATAAATAATCTATAACAAATGGCACTAGCGGCTAATAGTCTTAGTTAAAATATTTTCTAATTTAATTAACTAAAAAATGCATTTAAAAAAAAACATAATTGGAAAAAACTGGACTAAATTGCATTTAGGAAAGCTGCAAGATTTTACTGTAATCGTAAGTTAAATTTTTCTAAGGTAAATCTGAAATTTGGAATTTGGAGACGTAATGAAATTCATGTTTTATCTTTGGCCACGCAAGCTCCTGTAATCCGGTAGTAATAATTTTGGCCGATAGAGGCGCAGATTGCTCGCTGTATGGAATACGATGTAAATTTATTAACCCAAGAAATGCAATGTATTATTATTATTACTATTTTTGTGATATATTTTTTCCTAATAATAATGTAATATAAAACAAATCGCGGCCCTGGTAGATTCCGTCGGGTATGAACATTTACCTGCGTCACATACTCCTGGGGAGACAGACTGAAGTCTGGAAGATCCGACTCGTACTGTTCGTTCTCAGACCATCCATTGAGATTTTCAACGCCATCTGTAAAAATAAATTATTAGTATTATATACAACGGAATATTACAGAAGAGAATATAGAAGTCTGGGCTATAAGTGGCTTGTGACCCGTCATCGGCCGGCTTTACACTCTGCATATTATAATATGGCCAGCTCGCAGCGGTGAATCATCTAAATAAGCAATTATGCACAGCTTACCATTATATTTGACTTTCGATAATAATGTTTTATGGTAATTATGTTTTTAGTACTAAAATATGCTTGCAAATAACAAATATTTTTTGAAAATTCTCTATTTGGAAACTAGTATTTCAAATGTTATTTCCGTAGGACTATTTTTCTTCGATAGGATACCGTTGACACATTACACGAATCACATAGGACATGTGGTGTTCAAAGTGACCGTTTTTAGAATTATTCATTTTAAAAGGAATCGTCCAGGGCTCAGTGTTGACATTTCAATCATAATGGAAATATCTGCCTAATGTCATTGTGGTATTTGTTAATATACTTTTGTACAAGTATTGTATTAAAATAATCTAGAATTAAGCTACATACATGGTGTTCTTTAAACCCTGTCTCATCCGAAACCACGATGGTCAGTATGGACAGGAAAACATATTAGCATATTTAAAAAAATATTTAGAACAAAGAAAAGTTTAAAAAATAACATATTTAAAAAAACAAATGGTTGCTTACTTCTGCATGGGAGAAGTGAGGGAAGCGCGGCGCAGTATCAGACTCCCCACTTCCCCTTCTTCGTTTCACCCCTGCAGAAATAAATAACCATTTGCTTTTTTTGATATTTTATTTTTTTAATTTTATTTGTTCCACAAAATTATTTAAATGTGCCAATGTGTCTTTTTGCTCATACTGATCATCGTGGTTTCGGATGTCACAGGGTTTAATGAACACCCTGTATATTGCGCGGTTAATAATAACTGTTGTTTGAGTTGATTTTCACAGAACCACAGAAAAAATAGTCATTTATGATTATTTTACTTACATATGATGTACTTATATGTAGGTACAAATTAATGAACATTTTTTGTAGATTACCTATAAAATAAATCACCGCTCGCCACTGCCAGCCCGCCTCAAGCGCCCTAGCTTGATGGAGCTGACACTGACATCACTTCGGGCGCCCTGCAGATGACACACAGCTCCCCATCGTAGCGACGACGCCAGCGTTTGTTTTCTTCCCCAGGGCCATACACAACATAATATACGCCCGGTATCCTCCGCCCGGTTCCTTCGAGTCTGATCTGTTCCTACATTGACGAAGATCGCTTCTAGTACGCTGGTACGGCGGTCAGCGCTGCACAGGAGACATACCTAGATGAGTGGCGATGGGGGCCAGCAGCAGGCGCCTGGCCAGGGCGCGCAGACGCGCGCGGAGGGCGGCGGGGGCGACGAGGGCCGGGGGCTCCTGCTCCCCGTCCGGGCGCAGCACGTCCGGCCAGCCGGCCGAGCCCAGCGCGGGCGGCGGCGCCGTATTCCCTTCTGCAACACCGGCGATAGTTAACAAGTCTCGACCGGATTGATGCCCGATGCCGGGTTTTGAGCGGGTCGATGCTAGGAACGGAGAGACTGAGAAATTGTTGAACGGATGGTGAGTGCCGGGAACGGAGTGAACGGCGCACTTAAATCCACCTTGACAAATAAATGCCAGTCGCAAGAGGCAAAATTGACCTCCAAGTTTGGGAGCAAAGTATGGAATTGGAAAAACATAAATAGAGATTTTCAACGCCATCTGAACATAAATTAAAACTACAGTCAAGTTTATTTATTTACTAATGGACACTGTCCATGTATACAATTTATAGTTAGATTAAATATTTCAATAAAAGAATGGTTTAAAACATTTAAAAAAAAAAAAGAAAAGAAGCATTGAGAAACACAAGGGACATCGAGACAAGTCTGTACTATTTATTTAGTGCTCGTTTAAATCCTCGTAAACTTAAACCAAAAGAGTCCAGATCTCGTCTCGAGTTAACAATACGAGAAAGACGGGTCATTGGAGAATTAAAACCATAGCTTTTTCTATGCTGATCGATGAACAGTACTTCATTGTTTCTCAACCTGCAAGTCGTAAAATAAATAACCGCTCGCCACTGGTAGGCTGTACACTTTAATGGATAAGTAGACTGTATCGTAGGCAACTGAAATGGCTCAAAATTAGACAGCAGAGAGACTATCACTCCCTCTCACTTCTGTTCAGTGTACTTCATAGTCCTAACGCTCCTATATACCTGCGTGAAAAATTTCAACGCTTATCAGTTCATGGTTTACCTCTTCGTTCTAATTCTCAAGGCACTCTCTTAATACCCATCCACAATTCCTTTTTCTTCTCTAACTCATATAGTGTCCATGCGGCTCGACCGTGGTATCATCTCCCATCCACCATCAAAGATGTTACTACATTATCTCTGTTTAAATCACATCTGAAGGAACATCTCCTTTCTCTTCCTTAATTTTTCCTCCTTTCCTCTTTCCTCTTTTTTTCCTTTTTCCCATTGAGTAATAGTTTTGATTTAAGGGAATTTATTTCTATTTTAATATATTTTTAGCTTTTTAATATTTTTTTCTATTGAATATGTTCTGTAACTTGAATTATAAAAATAAAACTATTATTTTATTGGTTGGTTGGAAGAAATTGCCATTTGGCAATAAGCCCGCCATTGTACAAATAACATTATGTACAAAAAGTTAAATAATAAATAAATAGACTGATTCTCTTTGACCGAAAGTTGTTTTAACTTTGGATCGCTTTGAACGTCATCGACGAAGCTGCTTACCGTGCTTGGCCTCTTCCAGCAAATGGTCGGCTTCAGCGACTAAATTGTCCAAGTGGGAGAATGCTCTCAGCAGGGAAAGGCTGCCCGGCAACTCCTTCACCCCGACCCAAGGCAAGGAGACTTCGTCTATCAACCACTGGAATAAAGATATGCATTTATGTCTCTGAGGGAGTTTTTCTTAACAAGATTCTCTAATTTTTTTAACATAATATTATTCTCAATTTTTATACTAACCTAATTTACTGGCTTTTTATTATTTTCAATTGTTAAGTTTTTTCTTTAATATAGTTCTTAATTCAAATTCATATTGATTTTTTGTGAGTATTGTTGCTTTGGTGGGTACTAATTGCATAGTATATAAAGATAGCACGAGGGCTATCTGCTTCCATTATCCATAAGGACAATTAGTCATTTCTATAAATATAAAATTGCTATTAAGAAATGGATAGTGGAGGTGGGTTGCGCACGGATCGATGAGTGGATCAAGCCAAATAGGTAAAATGTGTGTACTGTGTATGAAATTTGTTCTATTGGTCTGTATAAATTAGCTATGGTTTTTATGATTATTTTAGTTTTTTATTGTTTATTAACACAAACAAACAAACAAACCATCACGCCGTTTCGCCGTAGGGGTAGGCAGAGAGGATAGAACGCCATAACACTCTATCTTGGCATACAGACCTCGCTTCCTCTACATTTATACATCTTCTCATGCACGCACGCCGATTATTCCTACTTTTGACATGTCCATCTTCAAGTATTTGATGGACTTGATCGTGCCATGCCTTTCTCGGTCTTCCTCGTTTTCTGCATCCATCAACATTTGCATCGTAGATCCTTTTAGCCGTTCTTTCGCCGTCCATTCGCTCTACATGTCCAAACCAACGCAGCACCCCTTTCTTGATTCTGTCAATAATGCACGTCTCAGCCTTACACACTTAACGGACCTCGACATTTGTGCACCTATCATACATCGTTTTACCACACATTCGCCTGAGGGATCGCATTTCGTGTTAATGATAATTAGGTTAATTGGATTAATTAGTTTTTTTATTGTTATTATTATGTTAACTTTGTTAAATAGCTAATCTTAGGCATGTTTCACATTTTGTAAAATGTTTCCCTCGGCACGGGACACCCCGGTGAGGGAACATTATTCTGTAATAAAAAAAAGAATACAAACAATGTAAAAGTATAAATAAATTAATAATCTCTCTTTTTTTAATTTTTTCTCAAAATCTTCTGTCGTCACAACGCACACTGTGCTTTAAAATAAATATTTTATATAGTCCACTATAATAAAGATCTTTTATTTAGTAGAGATCGACAGCCATAATTATATTAAATTGCCTGCAACGTCAGCACACATTTTTCCAATTAATTCTATATGCATGCATTAACATATCCTATTTTGAAAAGTACATATAAGTGAATCAATAAAATTAAAATAAATAAATAAAATTGAATTGAAATTCAAACCAAAATGGGGAGTATTAGAAGCAAAATTAGGTATTGATGCCAAAATAAACTCTACATAAAAAGCTACCTACCTAAATAATAGCGTAATTCAAAACCGTCTCTAAATCTTGCAAAAACAGATTTCAATTATACTACTCGGCATCGCAAACTTAGCATTCTCCATCGAGTCGGTGAAGCATAATTACAAATCTCGCCAAAGTTTTTTGCAAATGTCTCAGTAACTCCTTCAATGGAGATTCCTAAGTTTGCTTCTAGCACCCTCAAATATCTGACCTGCGCGGAGTAAACCAGGTGCCGGTGCGCGGCTCCTCTGGAGAGCGCGCGCCCCTGAGCCAGGCGCTCGCGTAGCGCGCGCGTCCCACGCGACACGCGCAACTGCAAGGCCGTTCCCGCTTCGGAGCTGTCGATCTGAAAATCGTATTTTCAATAAATAGTACATCGTAACGATTAGAATTACATCTTTATTTCAATCATCTTGAAAAACAACAGATACCCAAGTGTAAATTCGATGTTAAATGAATTAAAAGTACTACCGACAAGCAAAGAATAATCCACAATGTGTTGAGTATGTCGAAATGTTTGCAGACAGACTGGATGTCCTCCCTGGGGAGTTATTTAGATCTCAATTTGTTTCAGCAGAGAGGGAAAACATTTTCGAGGAGTCTGGGTATTACGAGACTTATACTTACACGAGTCACAAAATTCTTACTCGAGACATTAATGAATTATTTATATGATTAAAAAGGCATTCAAAAATATTAATCCAGAGATATTTCTTAAAATATACAAGACCTTTATTGGAGTATGGCGTTCCTACTTCACTAAAGCATCGAGCTACTGGAAAAAGTCCAAAGATGTGCTACAAAAATCCCTAAATTACTCAAAAGGACAGGATTTTTTGGACATCGATAATAATAATACATAATAATATAATAATAATACATTGCATTTCTTGGGTTAAAAATTTACAGGAGTTTGCGCGGCCAAAGATAAAACATGAATTTCATTACGTCTCTAAACTTTGAATTTCAGATTTACCTTAGAAAAAATTTACTTACGATTACAGTAAAATTTTGCAGCTTTCCTAAGTGCAATTTGGTCTTTCAACATTCCTTCATAAGGGCTATTATTCTTTAAAATAAAACTGCTTCACTGAAGACAGTGCAAGTGAGATAGTATTATACGCACCCGTCATAATGTGAAAAGAAGATAACAAATATGTGTACGAGTATATAACATAGAAGCTAGATTAGGATAATACTTAAGTCGTGTTCGGTGGTTTATAAGTTGATTTGTTGTAAAATAAATAATATTACGAATTGACATTTTAATCCTTAGTATCAGTATGAATACTTGAGTGAGTTTTCAAAAACAAAGATTCGCTAAACAAAAATAAAATATACATGAATTATAAAATGTTTGTATTCAATTAGAAAATATTTTAACTGAAACTATGAGATGCTAGTTCCATTTGTCATAGATTATTTATCAAATTTAAAATAGTCCAGTTTTTTGCAATTATTTTTTTAATGCATTTTTTGTTAATTAAATGTGTGTACTAAATTAGGCCATACTACCACTACAGACATTTTATCAGAATTTTTGCAGCTTACCAATCTAAAAACTCACCGCTCGCTACTGCAAAAGGATGCCTTACCACAGTAGATTAAAAGCACTAGGACTTACATCATCGGAGGAATGACAGAAAAGAGGGGACTCCATAGAAACTTATAAGATACTCAATAATTACTAGGACTGCCCCCTGCATGAGATGTATCAATTAAATCCCAAAATAAATTTACGGGATCATAACTGGAAGCTGTATCGTTCCCAATTCCACCTCAATCTCATGAAAAACATCCTTTCTAGCGGGGTGGTTTCAGACTGGAATAAATTGCCAAGCTTAGTTGTCCATTCCATTTTGGTCAACCGGTTCAAAACCCATTTGGATGCTTTTTTGAAGGAAGAAGAGAGATAGGTGCATCAGCAAAGGCTACCTGCCCATATCCAATAATATTAGTTGCAAAACCTTAACAAAATGCTTTAGATAAAAAGCCGGGGAACGAATTGTGGACGCCATAGGCTCCATTGGAGACGAGTTCAATAGTTAAACGTACATTGACAGCTGGCAGGGGGCCCAAGTCTTCTGCCATGGCCGCAGTGAGAATGGTACCGAGGCTGGCCAGCCCGGTGCGGACCGGCGAGTAAATCGCCCGAGCGAAGTCATTCAGCTCCTCTACTGGCGTGTCGCCTGCAACAAAAAATCATATTATACAAAGGGGTACCACAGGGCACACACTTATACGAGTAGCATATATTATTAAAATTTCGATAAATTGTTTATCTACACCAGCATTGTGTGGCGGCTGACGCATTCACCCACTATTCTTGAGGTTCTGGGTGTGACTCTTTTTTATGCAGTGTCAATGGGAGCTAGATTCTTAAACGTTATGTTAGAGCGCTATGTTTGGACAGCTCCTATATGATTATTAAAATTTAACCTTGTTGGAAATGGGGAATTAGAATCCAAACCGCCTTTGCGCTCAGTAGCTGCGAGGTGTGTTGGGATGCTTATTGTACAGCGAACTTGAGGTGATTTTCACAAAAATGGCGCTATACAAATTATCCTAAAGGATAACAGCTATTCTATCACTACCAGTCTCACCCTTGTCCATGGCAGCAACCTGGGCGGAGTAGTGGTCGCAGGCAGCCAGGAGTTGCTGGAGGTCCTCGGGACAGTGGGAGCCGCCGCTGGTACTCCGCAGGAGGGGGGCATGCAGCCGCAGAAGCCAGCCAAAGTGCTCCTCACCGGGACAGGCCTGGGGCAGCCACTCCAGCTGGAGGAAATTATTTTTTTAATAAACGTTATTATTAGGGCACACACAAACAGATTTTTATGTGTTCTCTAATAATAAAAATGTAAATATATTTAATTTATAAGTTGTTTAAAACGCACGTCTTCACCTAGAGTTTTTTCCCATATTACTGCAAACTGTACCTGATGGGCTGCGTGGCGCAGCAGGGCGGCGTGAAGGTCGCGGAGGCGCGCCGGGCCCGCGCCCTCGAGGCCCCCGAGGGCCGCGCCCTCGCAGCGCGCGCGGTACGCCGCCAGCGCGCCCGGCCGCCCCATCGCCACGAACGCCCGCCACAGCTGCCGACACCTGTCTGCAAAATACACAAAAATCTACACCGGCTGTCTTCGGAGAAAGGTGACGTCACAAAGAAGCAACACGGAGTCATCCAGTCTTCTAGTGGAACGGAAGGCCTGTCGATGACTGTCAACAGGCCGGCTTCTTCTGAAGAGTTTGAAGTGATTTCCTCTTCACTAGGAATGCTAGAGAAGTTGCTGATTGGCCCACTAAAGAATATTCCTCCTGATCCCGACACTTATAAATAGAAGCTTATGAAAAGCAGACAAATCCACTTTGATGAATTATAATCTGGCTGAAGAAAAATGTGAAACATGTAAATATAATTTTGAACACTGTACAGACCTCCTTGGAACAGATTTCTACAGAGAGGAGAGTTCTTAAATTAATTTTGTATAAAAAAATTTCATATTGTATTAGGTCTATGACTTAAAAACTGGAATTTTGAGCGTTTATCAAAGAAAATCTTGTACAGTTCAAAGTATTGTATCGAGAGTTACAACGTTTCCCCATCTTTCTGGCAATTCGTGGATGCCATCCCAAAAAACCGGCCATCTCTCGAGTCAAAGAAGGAATCAAGCCAATTTTTGATGCCTCGGACTGAATTAAGGCGTAGGCGTACATCGACCGAAACAAACGGAAATCAGAAGGCGCCGAGTCTGGGCTGTGTGGCGGTTGGGGCAGAACTACCCATCTGCTATTTCCCAAAAAGTTTTTAACGGGTCGAGCGACATGTTGGCGAGCCTCGTCATATCTCCTTGTCGTGTGTCTAGTCTTCCATTCTGGCCATTTTCCTTCAAAATCCACATTGATTTTCAAAATACAATGATTTTTTCTTAATCCATTTCACTTGTATTTTTAGTTTGTGATATTTCACTGTTGCGTCCGGATTGATAGGATGGGGGCACATCAGCAGACAGCAGTGGCGAATGGTGATTTTATTTACAGGTAAGCTATAAAAAAATATCATATATTAGTACCTACATAGAAGGTACATAAAATAATGTAAGTATTATTTACAATAAATTGATATTTTCTGTGGTTCTGTATGATACAACAACTTGCATCTGTGAAATCAACTCAAACGACGTAACTTTGTGATATATTACATTATGGATTACTTTAATTCATAACTCATTAAAAATTATTTAAAAAAATAGCACTATGAATTCAGTGGATATTAGGTATTCAATTGAAATGTCAACTGACCGAATTGTTCTAGAAATTAAAAGTGCTAAAAACGGCCGCATCGAGCGCCATATGTCCCGCAATATGACGCATGAAAGTAATTATGGATCTCAAAGAAAAATAGCCCTTAAAAAAAATGTTTGAAATACTGTTCTCCAAATCAATTTGTGTTATCTGCAAGTTTAATCAAGGAGTGAAAACCCGCACTGGGGTTAAGACATTCAAAAATACATATTTGTATGAAAAAATAAACTGGAATAATCGGCAAGATTCTTGGCTCACCGCAAGTGCTAGGCGCGCTTTATTAATATTGATATTTATATAAGGATGAAAATACAAACGGTGAAAATGATTTAAAAGAGATATTAACTAATTATTTAATTTTTTTTAAAAACAAAGTTACAGTAAAACGTTATTATGGTTAGTCAAATATAATGGTAAGCTGCGCATAATCGCTTCTATACACGGTTCGCCCCTGGCAGGCTGCTGCCTGCCCAACATTCAATAATAGCGATAGATAGGTGTTCATACCTGTTTGCCGCCCCGTGAAAGATTCAACCACAACTGGACTCAGCAAAGCCTCGAATCTGTTTCTCAATCCTTCCAGCTGCAGTCTCTTCTCCTCGTGGTCGGGCGATCCGGACAAAACCTACGGCAACAATCAAGCAAGATATTATGTCTACTACCATCGCGCCATTTCCCCGTGGAGCATAGACCACCACACGCGTCTATCCTGGCTACATTCCTAGATTCTTCTACATTTGTTCATGCCCCTCGGTTCTGCCCGCTTTTGACATGACCGGACTTAAGATTTTGGTTTATCTGACCATGCCACATCTTCCTCGGTCGTCCTCGTCCCTTGTTACTGTTCATTCTCGCCATATATACCTGTTGTACCATTCTTTCGTCATCCATTTGTTCTACATGACCGAACCACCTCAGAGACCCTTTCTTAATCTTATTAATTATACATGACTCAGATTTACACTCTCGCCTGATTTCATCATTCGTAACCCTGTCATACATTGATATCCCACACATTCATCTAAGAGGCGCTCGGCTTTCATCCTTCCTCTGCCAGTTCGATGTTTCACATCCATACATAAGTGTTGGAACTAAAACTCCATTGTGCATTGCCAGTTTAGCTTCGATTGACATATTTTTATTAGAAATTACAGTGCTTAGTGTGCCGTTCATTTTGCTGCCCGCATTAACTCTCCTTTCAACATCTTTTTCTACTCTTCCATCTTTTGAAAACATGCCTTCCTGATACGCAAATTCTTCTGCTTGTTTGAGACATTCTATAATGGTCACTTAAACCAGCCAATAATAGGTCATAAGCCCTGTAAATGCCTAGACTTCCATACTCCCTTCTCTAAAATGTTATTTATCTCTGTCAATATGTTGTTCTATATATGTTTGGATAATTTATATAGCGCCATTTTTGTGAAAATCACCTCAAGGGCGCTGTACAATAAATACATATCCCAGCACGTCTTATAGCTACAGAGCGCATGGACGGTTGGGATTCTAGTTCCTCGTCTCCAATTATGATATATAACAATTATGATATATAGGAGCTAAATTACAACACGTCTTGCAGCTACAGAGCGCATCGACACTAAGAAGAAGAAATTTAGCCCCTTATATACATTTTTTAATTTTTAAAATTTTTAGTTGACAATGAAGTTTAAGAGTTAAGTTAGAGTTTAAGTGATATTTTAAAAAACGAAATAATTTATTTTTTTATAAAAATGGAAGTTAGATTACAATAAGTCTTGCAGCTACTGAGCGCAGGGACGGTTGAAATTGTAGACCTCATCGACTAAATTTAGATATTTGATAGTTGATAACATTAACATAATACGATAGCTAACATCACAAAAAGTCTTGCAGCTACAAAGCGCATCGACGAGTGGAATTTCTATGTACATATGAGTTTTGACAGGACGGATCATTTTTTCAACATCCATTTGTACATGTGACAGTGGCGAGCGGTGATTTATTTTATAGGTAATCAACGAAAAATGTTCATTAATTTAAGTACATAATAAGTAAGTAATATAAATGGCTTTTTTTTCTGTGGTTCTGAGAAAATCCACTCAAATAACAATTATTATTAATCGCACGATATATGTAGCTTTATTCTACACTATTTTGATACAATACTTTTACAAAAGTTTATTAAAAAATACCACAATGAAATTTTGCAGATATTTCCATTATTTATTTATTTATTTAATTTACAATACGCCCAAGGGGCATTTACAAAAAATATACAGTTAAGTACAATCATAGTGCGTAAAAATTTAAAAGATAAACAATGCTTTTTTGTATACATTTAGAAACAATAAGAAGCATACTGCCATGCAAAATAAAAAGTGAAACTTTACATAGTAAAAAAGAAAAAAAATATTTTAGATGGATATAATTATGATTGAAATGTCAACACTGAGCACTGGCCGATTCCTTTTAAAATAAATAATGATGCAAAAAATGACCACTTCAAACGCCACATGTCCTATGTGATACATAATATGTCAACGATATCCTATCAAAGAAAAATAGTCATTCGGAAAAAATGTTAGAAATACTAGTTTCCAAATAGAAAATCTTCAAATAATATTTGAAATCTGCAAGCTTGTTTTAGTACTAAAAAAGCTGACTTGGGTTAACGATGTAAAATATAGTGTACTTTTTTGTATGGAGGAATAAGCTGAGGTAATCGGCTAGTTTTATCGTTAACTGAGAACGGGCTGGACGCTGGGCGCACTTTATAAATAAATTTTTTTGTAGTCAGATATAAACGTTAGTGGTGATTTTGAATAAACTAGCGGACCCGTCAGACGTTGTCCTGTCCGAACGTTGACTTGCCTGCTATTAGCTTGGAAAAAAACTTTTTACTGATAAGTAGGTACCTAGGTACTTGTTAATGATTGAATTCCAAAACTAAAAATTATTAATATTCAAATATTGAATTCTTTTTGCAAATGTCAAACTCGGCTCTTCTCACTAACAAGGGTGCACTTTATTCATGAACGTGATTTTCAAAAATGTATTTAATATCAGTTAATAATAATTTTAGAACTACCGAAAATCCAGTAAAATAAATTAAATGGATAGAAATTCAAGGAAAGAATCCATGAATTTAAGATCCACAAAACACGAACGATGTTTTTAAAAAATCAAAAACAAACTTTTTTATACACAAAAAAACAACATTCTTTAATTTTTTTGTAAACGCATTCTTCTCAAATGCAACCCTGGTAGATCGATGAATAAAACATTTATGCTCCTAACTTCTTTTTTTTTTGACGTATTAGATTGAAGATTTTAATATCTACAAACATGCGCAGCGCAAAGATCAACATTTCTCTAAAACCACACGTGAATCGGCTAAGCAGTTCAGTGACATCACACGCACAGAAGAATTATATATACAGGGTGTTATTTAAACCCTGTCACATCCGAAACCACGATGATCAGTTTGAGCAAGAAGACATATCGGCACATTGAAATAAATTTTTAGAACAAATAAAATTTACAAAAATAAAATATTAAAAAAAACAAATGGTTGCTTACTTCTGCAAAGGAGAAGCGAGGAGAGGGAAGGGGGATTCTGATACACCGTCAACCACATGGCCACGCCCCCCTCGCTTCTCCCCTGCAGAATAAAGCCACCATTTGTTTTTATTAATATCTTTTTTTTTTAAATTTCTGCGTTCTAAATAAATTTTAAATATGCTAATATGTCTTCTTGCCCATACTGATCATCGTGGTTTCGGATGTGACAGGGTTTAAAGAACACCCTGTATATAAATATAACAATTATTTTATTTATTTTTCCATAAACATGGTTACTTTAAAACATTATTATGGAAAGTCAAATATTAATTAATGGTGAGCTGTGCCTAATTGCTTATTTGGACGATTCGCCCCTGACTTGTGATTGTGGCGTAAAGTAGTCACCTCGAGACACTGGTTCATATCCTCCAGTAATTTGGTGATGCCGGCCAGATCCATGGTGTCGCCGGACTCCAAGATGGCCTCCAGGCTCCCCGCCAGCGCAGCCCACTTGTCCGCTTCCCGCAGCTCTTGACGCGCCACCTGCGAACATCAAACTCATAATGGAGCAGACGGAGAGAAACCGGAAGAAGTATATCGGATGGAACGGCAGGGGGCGCAGAGAGCAGCTAGTGAAGGAGATATGAACTAACCCAATAATTCAATATGGGTACTAAGTTTCAAATCTTATACCGACAGAGTCTTGAACTTACAAGTACAAATTTTAAAAACTATTGTACCTTAAAAATAAATATTGAGGCAAAAGACAATAATTAAATATTATTTGATTATGTTAACGTTTTGCCAATGAGGAATTCCAGCCCAACCCGGAATTAAATTTTAAAAATGTTTTCGTGTACACGTGAAAATTAAAACATTTTGGCGTAGGATGAAATATCTCAAAAACGCACGCAAAAATAAATAAAAAATGTTATAAATAGTATTCATTTTAAAATCGTAAATAATGACGTCACTCCTTATATCTACGTGTAGTATTTCCGGTTTCCGCTTTAAAGCCCCCGCACCTTGTAAGGAACGTTTTGACCATAGAAAAAAATAGTCTAATTTGACATTTCAACCAGAGATTATGTCAATTTTCTAGGTTTTTCTGAATCGAAACGTTCGTAAAAACAACCATAACATAGAAATGAGCAAATTACGATCAACTAAATGAAGTAATCAAAGCAATATTCCGTAGATTCTTGTCGGGTCAGTGAAAGTAAGAACGCCGACCGTTTCATGACGTCACTACTGAAAAGTGACACACTGATTACAGTCATTTGGCGCGGTATTTGATAAATGTAACTTTCAAAAATCATATCTTTGTAAATAACGTACAAAAAAAAAAAATATATATATATTTGCTTAGTTAAATAGTACACTAATACAAAATAAATAAATTAGAAAACAGTGGAATTCTTCATTAACAAACAGTGCCAGTATGAGATAGTGACAGATCATTTCCTCGATTGCAGTTTTAAATCCAAAGTAACCCAACAGATCGTGACCCGACAAGTATCGGCACAGCAGCTGACGGTGCCACGACAAAAGAACTTCTAGGGAGATAGAACAATGGGGAGTGTGGTACCAAAACTGTTTAATTTAATACCAGTTAAAAAACGTGAGGAAAAAAACCTAAATTCATTTTAAAAAACTTATTAAAAACTGCAAGTGAATATGATTTATTGTTTCAGCATTTACTTTGTGGAAAAAAAAAATGAATTTATTTAATAATTTCTCTACAATACCGCAGAGTGTGTGCGGACCAACTAATGCTTTACAAAATTATGACAGGAATGGTTGACTGTACAGAGCTGCTTGGTTTAATAACAATACATGTGCCAGCCAGGATTTGTAGACGGTACCACCTGTTTCATGTACCAATAAGTAAAACATCATATGTTAAAAATGCTTTTTTTCGTAGGACTTTTTCAGAGTACAATACGAAATTTACAAATATAGATTACACAAACATCACTCTGTCAGATTTAAAATTTACACTAAAAATGCTTTATGTAACTTGGTAGACAATATAATAGTAAATATGTACATCTCCCTTCCCCTCCTTATCCTCTCTTCAAGCATCCATGTCCTAATCCTGCCCAATTTACAGTAACTTAATGTTCTAAAATAAAAATAAAAAATTCTTTAATCATTGAGTACATGAAAATAACATTTTTATATGTATAAATTATATGTATTTATTTGATATGTAATATATTTTCTTTACTAACTTTGTATACTATGTGGAGATCTGTTATTAGTTCTGAGTTTATATACTATATCTGTTTATTTACTATAAATGTGTATGTAGAACTGTTGATTTCCCAAATAAAATAAAATAAATAAATAAATGAAATAAAACACTTTGTGAATTTACCACACAAGAGTTTAATACATTAAAACACGACTAGTTTCGGGTAATCAGTATTACCCATCCTCAGGTGTAAATATAAACTTAACTTAAATACATACACAGATTAATACTTAGGTACTGATAGGGTCGCGGAAGGGGGAAGTCAATGTGTGGTGGAGGGGGTGGGGGGAATATTGATAGCAGGGGTGATGCATTTTGAAACATTATATTATTAATTAAAGTTTTCTCTGAATTTAAATTTTTTTTGTATTTCAATATTTTCTAAATTGTTCATTATGATTCCTTTATTTATGACCGTATGCAAAAGTTTAATTTTGTGCGAATGAAAAGAATGGTTTGTATCCATAATATGGTTTTTCTGAATTCCCAAACCATCATAATCCCGATACGAAGTACGGCACTCACCTCCAGCTTGGCCTTCAGCCGGTCGGTCCTCTGCAGGGCGAGCAGCGGCTGGCCGGCCGCCCGCTGCGCTTCCCGGATGGACTCCTGCAGGGAGGAGCAGCGCGCCTGCAGCCCGCGCGCATCCCCCATCGCCGCCGCGGCCTGCCTGATGAGGTAGGGAAGCCCCGTCACGGCCTAGCCAGAGAATGCGAGGAATATTTCATTGCTCGGCGGTGTCATAAGCAGACACAAATGCCTTATTCACTTACTCGTGGGACAGATCTGATTTGACGTATATTTAAATTTAGTTGACAACGCGTCAGTATTAGTGATTGCTAGGCAGTGCTTTTATTTGATTTATTTCATAAAAAACATTCTATTTTTTCTTTTATATTTGAACACCTCACTGGGCATAACCCGTGTCGAGGCATTCATTTACATTATTTTTATATTATATTCTACTACATGATAAATAAAATATAATACAGATAACACTGTATTGATATTTATTTTATTTTTATTTTTTTGATTCATATTTTTCTCTTACAAACTATAGTTAATAATAAAAATAATGTGTCCTCACTGGGGTTACCTGTGCCGAGGACACTTAACAATATACTTTTTTGAAATGTTTTTACATTTGAGAATAAACAAAGAAGACTTAATAAACAGAGATAATTAACAAAATATTCACAGTTTTAAAAACTAGGTATATAATATGTACTTCAATATTACTTATATTACAAAACACACAATGAAAATAACAAAAACCTAACATAAGTTATACACTTGTGGAGCAGTTGATTCAATATTGGTTTGGGCGAATGAGACAATCCATTTTACTTATACCCAGCTCCACTATCCATTTTTTTATAGCCTTTTTAAACATTTTCTCGTTACTAATTGTTTTAATAGACAGTGGAAGAAGGTTATAGATTTTAATTGAATAATACTCAAAATCCCTTTGTCCTGAAAGTGCACATAAAACATAAATAGCAGACATGTAACAATAATTCTGACTTCAGATAGACTACTGTTTTGGTGCGGTGACTCGAGGCAGTTTTCAGGACCCAAATCCATAAGCCATTTTTTAACAAACAAATTAAATTCCTGTCTATTTGTATTTAATTTTAAATCAAATGGTAGAGTGTTGTAAATTTTGGGAGCAAGGTATACGTGACTCCTCTGACCAGACATTACCTGCGATGTCGTTTCTTCCAAGGCATGATTGAGCTGCTGTATATACAATTGTAGAGTAGCTATTGTGGTGTCGACAAAGACCTACGAACAATAAATAAATCAAAATTAATTAAATTTCCCAATATTTTAGTTATTTTGATTTTGACGACATGCGCCCAACTTCTTGACAACTTCACAACATTCTTTAGAATTGTAAATCTTTTTAGACATTCTTTCGTCGTCCATTTGCTCTGCATGTCCAAATGGATGCAGAACTCCTTTCTTTATTTATCTTTATATATATAATTCTTCTGTACGTGTGATGTCACTGAACTTCTCCTAAACGGCTTAACCGATTTACGTGTGGTTTTCAGCGAAATGTAGATCTTTGCGCTGCGCGTGTTCGTAGATATATAAGTTTTCAATCGAAACTGTAAAAAAAAATTAGAAGCATAAATCTTTTTTTTATCGATCTGCCAGGGTTGCATTTGGCGAGAATGCATATTAAAAATGGAAGGTGATTTTTTTTTGTGTTTAAAAAAAAGTGTGTTTTTTAATGTTTACAAACAACATTCGCTTTTTATGGATCTCAATCGGGTTCTTTTCTTACATTCCTTATAATTTCGTCCCATTAATTTATTTTTTACTGGATTTTTGGTAATACTAAAATAATATTAAAAGGCATTAAATACATTTTTGAAAATCGCATTCATGTATAATGTGCACCCCTGTTGGTGAGAAGAGCCGAGTTAGACATTTGCAAAAATAATTCTATATTGGAAAATTAATTATTTTATGTCTTGGAATTCAACCATAAACAAGTACCTAGGTACCTACTTGAATTCAATATTTGAAAATTAAAAATTTTTAGTTTTGGAATTCAATCATAAACAAGTACCTACATATCAATAAAAAGTCTTTTTCCAAGCTAATAACAGGTAAGCCAACGTTCGGGCAGGACAACGTCCGTTGGGTTCGCTAGTTTATGTATATATACACTCAATGGGCATTTTAAGGACATATTTATGCGTAGAAAATTATTATAAAGGAAAGTAGAAAGACACAATGGTATATAGTAGACTCAGTGGGAGTGGAAGCGGGAGAAAGGTGTTTAATTTTGGATTTGATTCAGTGATCAATTGAAAGAAGACAACTTGTTATTAAGACTGGTATATTTGTTGGCAACCTGAGAATTCTGGGCATAGGGGAATGAAAACCATA
>NW_028279371.1:300000-391921 GCF_059751315.1 Micrasema longulum | reverse complement strand
TCTCTCTCGCGTCACCAAGTATCAAATTTTTTTTGTTGATAATTTTTGCATTCCGAGTAATCCTAAATAACTTTTAGAACCCTTTCATTTCAAAATTCGGGAAAAAAATATTGGCCCACCCCTAATATATATATCTTCTTAAACAAATAAAATATTTATTTTTTTAATCATAGAATTACATGCTTTATAGATATATATACATAAATAATGACAAAATATTACATTAATTAGATAGGTACACAATCAAATGTTTTTGAAAACAACAGTTCTAGGCTAAAAAAATTGAGGTTTACAGTAGGTATTATTTAGTGTACTTTAGTAAAATACAAAAAACAAAGTAATTTTTAGAACATTCAAATAATGCAAGGTATTTAATTTTAACGCCGTAAGCATTTTCAAACTTAACCTACTATTTTCAGATATTTAAACAGAGATGAAGAACTCTTAGAAACACATTAACGTTTAAAATGCGGGGTTTTATTGCATCCAATTATACACGATGCAAAACAAGATGTCTGTTCTGAAGAACAAAACAATTAAAAAGGTGAAAATATGAAGACGTGCTCTTTGTCTCAAAAATACAAAACAATAAAATTAAATGGTGGTAAACTGAAAAGAAATGCTTTTTGATGTTCCTTCATTGTGTAATAATTTATGTTTTATTTTCAGTCTTAAAAGAAAAAGCTTTGTGGTCCGAAATTCCAATAAATTTAATAAGAGTAAATATTTGCATGTTACCACTTATCGACAATTCTATGTCTACCGGTTTCGTCAGGACACTAATTACAATAGGTATTGTGGGATTTCCATATTAATATAATTGATGTTTGTTTTTGATTAATTGAATTTTAGAGATCTTTATTACTTTTATTTAATTTTTTTAACATGTCTTTTACTGTTTTTTTTTAAATATGTCTTTCATTTCGGTTTTTTTTCCTACATTTTTAATGTTTTGTACAGTATTTTTTACTGTATTTTTCATGTGTTTTGTATTGTACTTTTTTACTGCGTTTTTTACTGTTTATTTTACTATGATTTTAAAATCGTTTTCATAATGATTTTTGCTACATTTTTCATGTTTTGTACAATGTTTTTTTACTACATTTTTTAATGCGTCTTTTACTAAAAAAAATTATGCGTTCTTACTGTTTTTTACAATGAATTTAATTTGTTTTTTCATTTTGTTTTTTTTTCAAATTTTTAAAATATTTTTTACAGTATTTTTTACTATGATTTTGAATGTGATTTTTTTATTACGTTTTTCAATATTTTAACCGTTTTTTTTACTTATGTTTTATAAGACTTTCAACGTTTTTATTTTATTTATGTTTTCTGATATATTGTTTACATTGTTTTATTGATACTTGTTATTATATTTTTACTATATGTAGGGAAAAACTAACAGTCAGAATATCGCCCGCATAAAAAAAGTTTCAGCTTTTTACCTTCACAAAGATCAACAGATGGAAGAATTGAAGGAATATAGATGTTCAAATATAGGCAGAATGGTGAATGTTACACAATGTGTAAAAAGGCCTCTTAAATCAGCCAATGACAGGCCATAAGCCCTGTAGATGCCTTGACTCCTATATTCCCTTCAATAAAATACTATCTCTGTTGTAATATATATTATTTATACTCTAAAGGGGGTTGAATCCAATTCTTGTCGACCAAAACTGGGATAGACCGTTGATTTAAACAAATATTTTAATTTTGGGGCAATTTCTTTTCCTTAATACGTACTAGAAAAACAAACACAATATCTTGTCGAGCAGATTTTTTTCTTTTGAATGACGTAAAATCTTTAACATTTTGTTTTTCTTTTGGTGCTCATTGTAATGTTCTAACAAAATGGACACAATTTATGTTAACACCTAACACTTTTTTATGTTGTTTTTCCTAGTAAAAAATTGGCGCCGTAGCGCAGTTGGTCAGACGGCCAACGGTGAAACTGTCGTCGCGGGTTCGATTCTCACCAGTTGCAAGGAAAAAATCCAAGAAAGATTTTTTTCTCAATTGGTCTGAGTGTTGTGGTGTATTTTTCATTACCTATGTCCGAATCCTCTCTATCTCACCTACTGACAAGCCCCAAAATAGAGGCTTAGCGGGGTATTCCTTTTAAAAAAATTTTTTTTTAATAAATCAAGAAAACTAAAATCTTTTATTCAAATAACACCATGTTCTTGTGTAAGGAGACCACGCAATGTTTTATTTCGACAATTTGGTGGAGATTTTTATTTAGGGAATAGGAGTTGTGGGATTTTAGTACTTGTCCGATGACAGATAAAAAGAGTTGAAATGTCAACGGTGACGTGACTTGTGCAAAAAAATGTTCCATTAATCTTGGTCCTTCGTGCGAAGGTCCTCACGTATCGTCTCGCCTTGAGACACGGGTTATTTGTAGGGTTGCCTACTGTGACACATCTATTTCATCTTGCCCCGTTTTCGATATATTTTAAACAAATGATCGGTTTCAAACATTTTTGTTGCCAGATTACAGGCACGACGAAATGTATTGTTGGAAATGTAAGTATTTGCGCGGTGCTTAAAAACGGGGCTAGATGAAATAAATACTCGTACGTTGGATTTGGTTGGTTGGAAGAAATTGACATTTGTGACATCAGTGGCAACATTATGAATAAACTTTAAAAATTCTATTAGGAAAGGTTCATTTACATTTCGTGGGTATACTGGCAAAAAACGTTAACTCGAAAATATACGGATTTGACTTAATGGAGCAGTTTCGTAAAGTTTTTAACGCTTTACAGCAAAATAAACTAAATCATATTAAATTTAAAATATCTGTAGTTTTATAAATAAATTTAAGATGAAATCGTATTCCGGGGAAAAAAACTTAAATGCTTGATTTCTCAAAACAAGGATTTGAGAGTTAAAGCTTTTTGCCAGTATACTCACGATTTATTGTTTGGTTTTTTCAAACAGTTCTTTTGCTTACGTTAGATAAAGGAGGTCATATACTGATTTTTTATTATTTTGCAAACGTTGTAGTCTGTTTTTTTTAAATAAAATATATTGACGAGTAGATCAAGCCAAATAAATTTTTTAAAATTTTGATCGTGGGTTTTTTTATGATAATTGTTCTCATGAAAAATCTTAATATTTATACGATAAAGTAAAATTTTACTTAGTACAAATATTGTAAAATGTTTCCTTCGGCACAAAACTCCAGAAATATTATTCGAAAAAAATAAATATGCAAAATTTGTAAAGGAATAAATATGCATTTCAACAATGTTTTGAGTGTGAACCAATGTTTGAAGACATGCTGGATTTCCTCCCTAGGGAGTTATTAAGATCTAAAAATGTTGCTACGGGGAGGTAAAATATATTTTTAAGTTTCGATAAAGGTTTCAGCCCCACTTCATAAAAGTCAACAGATGGAAGAGTTGACGAAATGTGAATTTTTAAGCACAGGAAGAATGGTGAACGTTACATAGTGTGTAAAATGGTAACTTAAACCAGGCAATGATAGGTCATAATCCCTGTAAATACCTGGTCTTCCATATTTATATCTCAAAAATGATTGTAATCTCTGTTACAACAAACTTAGATTTATTTTTGGTTTAAAATTATGTCATCTAAAAGCTTAAAAAAAAAATCTATAAAATGTTATGTTGTTGCATGTCGGCCCTCATCGTGTAGCGATCAGCGCATTTGCCTACTATGCAAGAGGTCTCGTGTTCGACGTAAAATATTCATTTGAAAAAAATGTGTTTTTACACTAGAATATTTCATAGTCCCTGGACTTGCACTTGAACCGTAAGACTAATCATCTTACTTTCATGTAACAAAAATTATTAAGATATGGGGCGATTAGTGTACCAATGTAGTGCCTTATACGCCTTATACTCTATAAATCTAAAAATGTATGTATTCTCAAAACGGGATTTCGAAAATGAAAAGACAAAACTGTACAACTCTGCATGTGGGTGTTTTTTTTATTGTACTTTTTTACACTACGCGCAGAATCAGAACGACTTTTTGGCAAAAGTTATGTTACTAATTTACAAACATGCTCAGCCGCAAAATTTACGATTAGGATTAATGAATAAATGCCACATTTTTATTTATTCTTTTCCCACATTCATCTCAACATATATTTTTTAAGCAGTCTACCTCCTTTGTTTCGCTCCCGACAATTTATAAGCTTTTCGCAAAAAAACAGTAATCTTAATGCTGCAATCGATTTCCGAAGAATTTAGCTGCATTCCGGGAGATGAAAAAAAAGCATATTGCCTGGAGAAATCTAGAATTCCGGGAGCGTTGGCAACCCTAGTTATGTGACGGAGCTCTGTCGCCAATTTGACGTTTGAAATCACAGACAGAACTAGGGGATAAAAAAATACTTGATACGTGCTCGCTCTCCAGGGGAGCATATCATACATGAATTCACACTCGGTGGTACATAGAGCACTACATTCTTCTTCTTTGCTGTCTAAATCTTGGGGATTGGTTAACAGCAAAGTCCTGCATCTTGTCCTCCACTGCTCTAAATTCTCTGCAGCCTTCTTCAGCTCAACATATAAGGCGCAATTCAAATCCTCCCATGCTTGCTCCAAACACTCTCGTTGGGGGTGTCCTCTGTGATTTGTCCCATCAGTCATGCAGGAGACCCTCATGCCGCATAATTTGGCCAATTCATTGATTTAGTGCTTCCCTTCTTAGATTATTCTGAGAACCCGGTCATTAGTGATGTGGCGTCTCTCCACGAACTTCCTAATCTTCTGTAACACCACATCTCAAAGACTTCTAGGCTTCTTTCATTGGGTTTCTAGCAATTTTCTCTATTATGTCATGCAGGAGACCCTCATCTCGCATAATGTGGCTGATTCAATGGGCTCGCCTCTCTGAGAGGGTTTTGATTAGGTGCATCCCTTCTTCGAATCTGCTGAATACCCAGTCATTAGTGATGTGGTCTCTCAAGGAAATTATTTGTTTGATATTATTATTTTATTCTTTTTTATTCCTCATTAGATTAATTGAACGTAGCTATCCAAAAACCAGCTGGCTATAGATACGTGAAACTAAGATAAAAGCACTCTAGTGAAAAGAGTGAATAATTAAATCTACACAATAGTTGGAATGTTTTTTTACTTTGACAAATGATAAATAGCAGGGATATAGAAGCAATTATGCGCAGCTTACCATAATATTTGACTAACCATAATAATCTTTTGCTTTAACTTTATTTACAGAAAAACAAATAAATAATTACTTTTTATTTTAAATCATTTCTACTGTTCGTATTTTTATCGTAATATAAATATTAATATAAATAAAGCGCGCCCAGCGCCTGCGGTGAGCCAAGAAACTAGCCGATTATTCCAGCTTATTTTTTCATACAAATAAGTATACTTTATTTTGAATGCCTTAACCCCAGTGCGGTTTTTTCTCCTAGATTAAACTTGCAGATTACACAAATTATTTGAAAATTCTTGATTTGGAAAACAGTATTTCAAACATCATTTCTTAAAGGCTATTTTTCTTTGAGAGGCTACTTTTGACATAAGACTATAATTACTTTCATCCGTCATATTGCAGGACATATGGAGCTCAACGCGGCCGTTTTTAACACTTTTAATTTCTAAAACAATACGGCCAGTTGACTTTTCAATTGAATACCTAATATCGACGTGCTATTTTTTATTTATTTTTCAATGAGTTATGTATTAAAGTAATGGATAATATATCTATATAATATAATATATCACGAAGTTACGTCGTTTGTTACGTTGATTTCATGGATGAGAATTGTTGTATCACACAGAACCACAGAAGATTATTAATTTATAGTATATATTACTTACAATATATTATGTACCTTCTATGTAGGTACGAATATACGATATATTTTTTAAAGCTTACCTGTAAATAAAATCACCATTCGCCAATGATAAATAGTACATGCATTTATAAAAAAAATAATCATTTACTTATATATTTGACAAGATTGAATGATTTTGAAAGTATGGCTGACCACGGAAGGAATGTGTATTCAGCTACGCACTTCTTCCGATTTTTGCGCGGTATTATTGACAACCCTGATATTATGCGGAGCATAAGCTTTTATGTTCCGGATAATTACCTTAGACAGCGTCAGCATAGACTGTTTCACATTCCAATATCCAGGACCAACCTGCCAATGGTTATGCCTGTTGGAAGCGCTATCTCTATGTTGAACAATATTACTTTGGACATTAAAATTTTTACTTCTCTGAAGGAGTTTTTCGTTACAAGATTCTCTTACATTTTGAACATATTATCCTCTGGATATTTATTTATTTATTCATTTAATTTTTTGCACAACGACAGGCCAGGAGGCCTAATTACAGTTTTGAATTACATCACAGAACACCCAGGCTTGAGAAAAATCACATTGATTTTTTTGTGTTCTCACCGGGAATCGAACCCGGAATTTTGCGTGTGTGAGTCAAGCGTCTTGACCACTACACCGCCTCTATATTATTATAAGCGTATTATGTGTACTTATGTGTTATTTTTATATATACCTAATTTTACATTTTTATTTTAATATTTTCTATATGTATGAATAAAGATATTTCATTTTGTAATGTACATAAATAAGAATGAATAAAATTGAAGAAAAAAAAGATTCAGAATACCACCCCAGAACTCGATAACACCAATATCTCATTTTTTTAAATTATGGATTGACCGCTTTCTGCATAACTACATTCAATCGGAAGGCCTGCCAATTACTGATCGTAAGCTTAAATTCTTGGACATATTATTAACAATCTCGTTGAATTAAGTTACATTCCTACGCAGAATTACTTATAAACAGTACCTATTAATTTGTAATCTTCGCTTTTACGGTGCACGTAATTCAGAATTATTAATTTGTACAATTTCAAGATTAGTTCTGAACTTCGTCGATAGGAGCGCTGTACGTGGGTCGCCAATTAAACATGGCGGCTATCTTTTACTTTGAAGCCAAATGTCACTTTGACTAAAAACTTTGCTGTAGAATTGTAGAATAGCTGAATAACTTCATCTGCATGACCGCACTTACAAATTGTCAGCTTTAATTATTTGTTTTTTTCTGATCATGACATTTCTATTATTTGATCACTAATTTAGTTTAAAAATCTTCATTTTTTGTTCAATGAGATGCACTAACGTTAATGAGGTAGGTGTAATTAAATATACAAGTTACAAGCGTGGAGAAAATGGTATTTCAATGCCTTCCGTGATTTCATTATTTAACGGATGTTAACTTCATAAGACGTGGCGCTACGAAAAAAAACCCTCTTATAGAATTATGTTTTTTTGTCACATTTTTTTTCCCTTTTACGAAATAAGAAACGTTAACACAAATACATTTATTTCTTCTTCTCTGTCGTTCTTCAGTTCTAAGGGTCGTGATTATCAAGACTCTCTCCCGCCATTCCACTGCCAAAGCGTCTCCACCCTTCACGGCTCTGGACTCTATCCACAGCTACATATAGGGTCGCCCGTGACGTTGTTTTCACCTGGTCAATCCATCGAGCTGCAGCTCTGCCTCTGCTTCTTCGACCTGGCACACTGCCCACGATTATTATTTTCTCCTAAGTCGCGTCTAGCTATGTGTCCGAAGAACTGCAGAACACGTTGGCAGCATATGTCCGATAGGCGAACTTTCACGTTGAGTTCCTCCAGTATGGAGACATTTGTTCTTCTGGCTGACCATGGTATTTTCAGCATTCGACGCCAACACCACATCTCGAAGGCATCTATTATCTCCTGCTTACGTGTTTTAACTGTCCACGTTTCTGCGCCATAAAATAATATTGGGAACACAAGCGTACGCACTATGAACATTTTAGTTTCCTTTGAGATGCCCCCCGTCTTGCCAAATTTTGGTCAGTCGAGTCATGGCATTTGTTACGATTAGGGTGCTTCTTTTAATTTCTGATCTGCATGCATCGTCCGCAGACTGGATGAGCCTAAATAAATAAAATCTTGCAATATTCTTAAGGTCTCGGAGTCTATTTGACGGTTGTAGCATATTAGCTCTGTCAACATTAAACGTTTATTTATAATGTATATAAAAAATTGTATTTCGTTTTAATAAAATATACTTGTATTTTCTTCTGAATCAACTAGAAAAAAAAAACGTCTCTACCTAAGATAATATTATGGTGGTAAATACTTAATTTCTACAGTGTGCTTTAATCTAATTTTATGCCGACAAATGGTCGATATGAATATTTATTTATTTATTTATACATCAACGGTTCAAAGAACCTTTTACAAAAAAAAAATAATTTACAGAAATAATCACAGCAGTGCACAATAATCATGTGGTACATAGTATGAAATAATAGAATAATTAAAACTAAACAATTTAGTAAACATATAATACAAAAAGTTAAAAAGAAACATAACATTTCTAAATAAATAAACCAATAACCACGAGAAAATCTTGTGTACTAAATATAAATATAACACAGAAAAGTTGAGAATAACTAGATAATAACAAAAAAAAATAATAACCAATTAGTACTTTAAAAATAAAAGTTTTTTGAGCAATAAAACGAAAATAAAATATATTACTCGCATCAGTAAATGGTGTGCATTTTCCTAATTTAAAAAAGTATGTAGAAATACGAATTCCACGTATGATTATATCGTTTGAGAAATTGGTGTAGGTATTTGAAATTAATTTGAAGGCGGTTCTGGTTGGTTGAAAGCAACGCCCACACTTGTTGACCGGGAATGAGGAAGCATCTAGAAATATGGGAGAGGATGCCACACATCTTGAATACTTGGAGACCATCCGTGACTAAAATACCTGGGAATATTTCACGTATAGCGCTGGGTCTTAATAAGCTCTCGAAGGGCGGCGAACTTAACTTCTAGACGAGCACAAAAAATAATAATTACTAGCTTTTATCCGCGGCTTTGCTCGCTCGGGAGAAAATATTTAATTAATTAGTTTGTCGTTTGACAATAAGAATTTTCACGATGGAATGATATATTTTACCCGAATAAAAAGAAGCAAGTATTGATTCTCGAAACGATGATCTATTGGTATTTGGCGACGTAGGATCATTACTCTGTTTTCATGTTAGTTTGTTTTCCAATATTAATTAAATTTTCCTTTAGGAATTTTCGCGAGGCAGTGATATTTTTCCGGAATGGAAAATACATTGCTTATGATACTTGTCAGCTCTCAGAGTGTTCTTTTCCAAAAAAACACGTCAATCGGTTGCTCCGTTGCTGAAAGTGAAAAAAGAATGCATCTTTTCAATAAGAATTTTCCTAAGGGAGTGATATTTTTTTTCGGTATATAAAGTAGCTTATTTTAATTGTCAGCTCTCTAGATATTCTTACGCAAAAAATCAAGTCTATCGGTCTATCCGTTGTGACGTAAAGGAAACACAAACGAATAGACAAAACTATCACATTTAAAATATTGGCATGGATATGGAATAATGGGGAAGACAAGCTTTTTTTTAAATAAATATATTTAAAATTAAATTTAAATTGTGTCAAAAAGATACAAATGAAAGATAAATCTTTAAAATAATTATTACTATCCCTTTCTTTTCGCGACAAATTTCACCATACGAAAATGATCTGATTTATCTTTGATACCACGATAATGAGGTTCAAATTCATCTGCGTGAATGCAAGTGACAGACGCATCAATCAGTTCTGGATAAATAATATCAACAAATAGTAAAGCCTGCCTGGACGAACATATAAATTTATAATGTTTTTCATGTTTATTTTCTTAATTTAAAACATTCCATTAGATAAACATATTACAACAGAGATGAAGAACATTTTATAAAAGGTAATATAGAAGTCTAGGCATCTACAGTGCTTATGACCTGTCATCGGCAGGTTTAAGTGGCCACTTTACACACTGTGTAACATTCACCATTCCGCCCATATTTGAACATCTATATTCTTTAAATTATTTCATCTGTTTATGTTTGTGAAGTTAAAGAGCTAAAACCTTTATTTATGCGGGTGAGATTCATCTAATTGAATTATTTCACCTACATACTAGGCAACGCCTGAAAATTTTTAAATTTCTGTACTTCTTCATGGACCAGGTGGATTTTTCAACAATATTTTGAGTTTGTCCAAATTTTTGTAGACAAAAACTGGCTTTAACTCCCTAGGGAGCTGTTAATATTAACATATTACAACTTTATTAGATGTTAAAGCCTCAGTTTAACATTTGCTACTGTATAATATTTATTTAATTATTATTATATACGGCACGCAGTGCCTTTTACCTTAAAAAGATACATATTTTAAATAATATAAACACTTCAATATGAAACATTTAAGTTTGTAAGTGAAAATTCTTGATGGAAGTTCATTGTAATTTATTATATAAATAAAACACGAGTGATACTTTAATCCACAAATTTGGAATATCCAGTGACCGGTTTCATCGCTTTCACGAAACCTTCGAGACTGGTATCTTTATTAAAGAGTTAAATGTATTTATACAAAACAGAGGTAGGGATAGATAATTCAAAGTTATATGTAAGTAAATTAAATAAAGTTATTTTTATCTTAAGGATCATTATCACTAATGACTTATACCATTTGTTTTTCAGAAATCATTATTTTCAAAACCACACTCACGAAGGATGGGACGCTAAAAATAAAATAAAATACTTAAACTCATTAAAATAGCATTATATCAACTCATTAGTTAACCCAAAGAAAATTTTTTGATAATGATCCTCAAGATAAAAATAACTTTATTTAATTTACTTACATATAACTTTGAATTATCTATCCCTACCTCTGTTTTGTATAAATATATTTAACTCTTTAATAAATATACCAGTCTCGAAGATGTCGCGAAAGCGATGAAACCGGTCACTGGATATTCCAAATTTGTAGATTAAAGTATCGCTCGTGTTTTATTTATATAATAAACTTCAATTTAATATGAAAAACTTCAAAATTAAATTGAAAAGTATTATGTTACATAAATACTATACACAGCAGTATTGTATAAAGAACATATTTAGATAAAAAAAAAATAAACAATGTGTGCAGATAAAATTTTAAAAGGAAAAAAATTTATATATAAGAGGTACAAAATATAAGTCAATTCAATACTATAAAATTATTTTGGCTCAAAAAAAATTATAAAAAATGGTTTTAATAATAAAAAAATTTTAAAAATAAAAAATAAGTATACACGTAAATATGGTACACAATAGTACCCATACAAAAGTAAACATAGAAAGCACTATTATCTAATAAATGTAAATTACCTTTCACCATATTTTATTGTGTAGTAAAATATAAACATTAAATAAACTATGGCTATTATTATTAAATAACCTAATTTTTTACTGTATTATTAAAACGTAATAATATATCTTATATTTTATTGATTGAGGAATCGAACCTTATCAAGTCAATTTGAATGCAATTTCGTCAATGAGTGATTCTTTTGTCTACGTCTTTAAGCGACCGGAAATAGATTTCTAATCCGGATGCTGCATCACAGATCGGAATTTGTCCGTAAGATTAAACTGCCCTAATGACTGATCGGCCGGAGTACCTTCTCCCCCATCCCTCACTCATTTTCCACCCTCACTCCCTCTGATAATTAGTACAGGGAATTCTTGATCTAGGAATAATTAGTTGATTAATGATTGGAACGGAATATTGACCACTTGCGTCTAGTTGAATTCGATTATATAATAATAATATCTTTAAATATTTACAAGGACAAAAATGATGGACATAATGAGGATGTTCAGTCATACGGAAAATCGTTTTTTTTTTTTTTCGTACGCACGGCAAAAGGTAGAGCATTTAATTGTACGGCGGAGTTTTTCTAAGTTTTGAAAATGTGTGAAAAAAATAATTAAAATAATTTTGATAAAAATAAAATGCTTCAATACACGTCACTAGTTCTCCTTAATCAAATAGTCACAGAGTGTTGTGATGCATTTTCGGATAGAAGAAAGCCAACCCACCAATCAGGGTTACTCGCCGTTAAGAACTTGTGACGTCACAGGTGAAGTGATTTTTTTTTTTTGATTTTTGAATTTTGCATCGGGTTGTGGTCCCGTGGCTAGTGTTGCGGACTCAAGAATCAGAGCTCCGAAGTTCGAACCCAACTCTACCCCAACTTGATTCCCGTTTTCTAATAGTGAGTTATTTACAACTCGTTAATAATGGTCACTAAAATTGAAATATTTGGGTGAATTATAAGAACGTCAATATTTATTTTTTTACACAAAACTTAAAAAAATTATAACGCTCATAATACGTTACATAAAGGAGTATTTTTTTAAATTTTTGGTTTGGCTTGATAGTCTTTTAGAAATAATAATCGCTATACGGCAAAGTTTCTATAAAATGTACAAAAAAATAAATTATAAATACGTTATGATAAACATGAATTACTTTAAAACGTCATAGGTTCTGATCAACAGACGCGTAGACTATCCAATCAATAATGAGTTGTGATAGTTTCCCGAATTTCGGAAAGCCATATTTAGCGTATTTTAATACGTACGCGGTTCTATTTTTAACGTCAGCTTAACTCGTCAACGACAACTAGTAATGTCGGCGTAATTTTAAAATTGCAAAACTTTTATAACCCATAGCAAAGATAATACAATACATAAGAAAGTAAAGGTTTAGTAGCCTATTAATGAGTATTTTAAAAAAAAAACCGACAAACCAAAAGCGGAGTTTTGCATTAGTTTGGACATGTAGAGTGAATGGGTGGCAAAAGATGCGAATGCTGACGGATGCAGACAATGAGGAAGCCCGAGAAAGACATGGCATAACCAAATCCAACAAATAATGATCAAATACAAGCACACAAGATGTTTAAGCTAAATTAACTTCGGTAATATAGAAGTCTAGGCATCTACAGGGCTTATGACCTGTATGGCTGGTTTAAGTGGCCACTTTACACACTGTGTAACATTCAACATTCTGCCTATATTTGAACATCTATATTCCTTCAATTCTTTCATCTGTTGATGTTTGTGAAGTTAAAGAGCTGAAACCTTTATTTATGCGAGTGAGATTCATCTTATTGAATTATTTCACCTGCATACTAGGCAACGCCTGAAAATGTTATTTTTTCAATTTCTATACTTCTTCATGGACCAGGTAATTTATCAACAATATTTTGAGTTCGTCCAAATTTTTGTAGATAAGAACTGGATTCAACTATCTGGGGAGCTGTTTATATTAACATATTACAACAGAGATGAAGAACTTTTAAGAGAAGTATATTATAAAACGCACAGTGAAAGAACGAAAACCTAACATTAGCCATACACTTGTGGAGCAGTTGATTCAATATTGATTTGGGCGAATGACACAATCTATTTTACTTCTACTTTGCTATATTATGTTCTCTTATTACTTTAGCCAGTAATTAACTATGTTTGAAATTATGCATTATCACAAAAATATTTTCTTTTTATGTACGGTCCCAAATGAGTTTTCTTTATAACTCCTGGGAGTATAATATCTATTAAATGTAATATATGTTTTGTTAATAATATAAAATATTTTTTAAAAAATAATGTAGAAATTTAATGGAACAAATAAGGTTTAAACTGATCTTATATTATAAGGATGCTACGAAGAGACGTGATTCACATCCGCCCCTTCCATGTTTGTCGTAACGATTCCATTGAAAACCGGAAGTGACCCGGATGTTTATATAAAATGTGGATAAATGTACCGGCGTAAGCTTATTTCTCAACTTAAAGCTTTACTCGCCTACAGTACTTTTATTCTGGATCCATGATTCACCTAGGCTCGGTGTAAGTAATGAAAATTTACTATTTATATTGACATATTACAACAGAGACAAAGAACATTGAAGAGAAGGTAATATGGAAGTCTAGGCATCTACAGGGCTTATGATATGTCAATGGCTGGTTTAAGTGGCCACTTTACACGTTGTGTAACATTCACCATTCTGCCCATATTTGAACATCTATATTCCTTAAATTCTTTCATCTGTTGATGTTTGTGAAGTTAATTTCAAACTGCTTTTTCCTAAAGAACAAATTAACTACATGTCTTTGTAATTTTTTTTTAATATACCTACTTTGGAGAATCGCGGGACAATAACTGACCAAATGTTTTTTTAAAATCATTAATTCTAAATTCGGTTGTTGCGAACTCCTGGATTTAATAAATATTAATACACCAACACGTAGATCTAGACAAAATAGTCTATATTATTGTCATCCTTCTCATACCAACTATCTTTGTCACTCACTTATACCGCGTATACGCAGACTAGGAAACGAATGTACCTCTCATATCGACATTTTTAACTCGAGTCTATGTGAACAAATCATCATTTTTAAAATATTTTATGATATTCTATAGTAACAAATTACTTGCAAAAGCTACTTATGATCTGGTGTTAACTCATTTTATATTCATTATATATCGACTTATTCTGTATTTTTTGTATGCTGACATACATACATGTATATTTGTATAAATAAATTAATTTTTCTTGTTATTTTTTTTTTTTTATACTCATTTTTTAGTATACTTTTTTTAATATTTGTCTATAAAACTAACTCATGATATTATTTTATTTTATATTGTAAAATGCACTTGTACCGTATAATAAAAAAAATAAAAAAATAGCAAATACAAAGAAGAAGAAGAATAAGACATTTCATTTTGATGGCTTGTAATAAAAAAAACAATACGTGTAACTTAAAAGTAAACAAAAGATCTTGTAAAGCAGAAAAATTTCTTTCGAATGACGTATAAGCTTTACTATTTTGTTTTACTTTTGGTTTTGGTGCTCATTATTTTATTCGGAAAAAAATCTGACCCAACTTATGTTAATTACTTATATATTATGAGATGCACTGAGGTGATAGGGGCTTTGAAATCAGTAAATGTATATTCTATCCATATAAAAAAATATTTTTTTAAATCAATTAACTGTTCATTCATAAATATCCCTACAAGGCATTGCATCGTAATTCCACCCGCAGCGTACATGCATCGTTTTTGTTACATGGAAGATGAGATGATCAGTCTTACGGTTCAGGTACCAGTCCAGGAACAATTAAATGTTTCACGTAGAACCACCTTTAAAACCAATATTTCACGACCACCCTGTCAGGAAGCAACCTAGGACCTCAGGCATAGAGGACGAAAGCGCCAACCACTACACTACGAGGCCGACTTATCTCCAATTGATTTTCTTTTTCGGGATTTTAGCCTGAGAGCAGCCATCGAGTCGAATATAGTTGAAAAAATCTACTCTTGTGAAAATCTACTCTTAGGTCAGCATTTGATTCAGGCAGAAAAAAACTTTTTCGAAATCCGGCGCTCCCCAAACACTATATTCGGAGATCGTGCTTTTGCCGTTGCCGGCTCCTCTGCCTGGAACCAATTGCCTTCCAACTTACGAATCATCGACAGTCCCAGTCAGAGCACATCCTAACTAAAATCTCATTTCTTTAGTTTTTCATCCCCTCAATTTTAAAGCATGAAATATAATATGTCACTTTAGTTAAGTTAGAATGTAAGTTTACGTGTACAATTGTAAAGCGCCCTTGGGCGAAACCTTGCTATCAGGGTGGGATTACTAATATATTGTAACTATTGTCTAAACCTTAGAATAATAACCTAATCGAGTCGTTCATGCGGAGAAAAATCTTTCTATGATTATTGACCACGAAGTTAGCTACATTTACAGCAAAACAACGGGCCGTAGATACTTGCGTTGAGAATTGCGAGCGCTGAACGAAACCGTCCATTACACGTTTGTTGTTAAACTCAAAACCAAACTACAAACCAAACTAAAACCAAACGAACAATTTGGAGCGCTTTTCTTCTATGCAATAGAGCTGAAGGGCTTCTCTAGAGACTTATTACTCTGAGGTCTAAATAATGACAGTAAAATTACTAATTATTTTAATGGACAACAATCGAGCCGAAGTTTTGGCCAATTTTTGTCTGAAACTAAAACCGAATATTCAGTTACTAATTCCTACACAATAATTAATGATTTCAACTTGATCAGGCAAAAATTATGCATGACATGTTCAAGGCACTAATGCATACGTAGGTACTGTACCTCACAGGAGACAGAATATGCTCGGTTCACGTGTATGCGGGACTAAGTCAATAAACTAGTTCTCGAGACCGCAGTTGTAAACTTTAACTAGGTTGTGAATAAGTTACCCACATGTTCGTGCATGTAATATAATGCATCTTTGTTGGTGTTGTAAAAGTTCAAACAACGTACAAACAGAGTTACATTTGAATTTGTTGCAAGAGAGCCAAAACATTTTTGAGCAGAGTGAATTAATAAGCACAGTAAATGCCTAGAATACCATGTTGCCTTCTCAAAACTGTTTTCTCTCTCTGTGGCAAGAAATGTTTATTTTAATAACTAAGGAAATCCAGCCTATCCACAAACATTTGGAAATACTCCAAATTTTGTAGAATTACATTAAAAAAAAAATATTGTAACGAAATTATCATTTTTTCTCTTCCTTATCCTATTTAATTTGGAGTTGGCTCTCCTTGTCTAACACCTCCAAAGTTTCCAGCTCTGGGCATTCATCTCTTCCGAGTGGTCCTCTTTCATATCCTTTTTCAAAGCACTGCACCATGTGGCACTGAGTCGATCTCTACCGCTTTTCTCATGCCTCGCTTAATGGCCACACCATCTCAGTCTACATTTCCATACATGTATCTATTCTGCAACTAGAGCCATCCCTAAACTGTCTCTAATATGCGCATTCCTTACTTCAGCTGGCCTTGTCACACCCCCTGACCACCTGGGCATCTTCATTTCACTTGTGTGAATGTTCGTTCATGCGCCTTTTTTGCAGTCCAAAATTTAAAAATCTAAACCATTTTTTAACATTATTTAGTATTAAGAAATTTGAAATACTGTATGAGATAAAGGTCTAACTCGTGGTCAAATAGTCATTTCGTTTGCCTACCGTGCTACATAGAGATCTCGGGTTCGATTCCCAAAATAAAACATTTATTCAAAAATTATATTAATTATTGACAGAATTAAGAAAGGGGTGCTGCGTTGCTTTGGACATGTAGAGCGAATGGACAGCGAAAGAACGGCTAAAAGGATTTACGATGCAAATGTTGATGGATGCAGAAAACGAGGAAGACTGAGAAAGACATGGCACGATCAAGTCCATCAAATACTTGAAGATGGACATGTCAAAAGTAGGAATAATCGGCGTGCGTGCATAAGAAGATGTATGAATGAAGAGGAAGCGAGGTCTGTATGCCAAGATAGAGTGTTATGGCGTTCTATCCTCTCTGCCTATCCCTACGGGGAAACGGCGTGATGGTTTGTTGTTGTTGTTGTTGTTATTATTCAAAAATGTGTTTTCATCGGAATTGCTCTAGCAACTTTGAACACCACACGTGTTGTCTGGAAATCTAGTCTATACTAGGTCAAAACAAAATCCCGATTATTCAACTCTTGTATAAAGCGAGCACTCTTACATAGATGTAAATCTTGGCATCTTACCAAAACTGAAAACACCAAACTTCCGATTTTTTTTTAAATAAGTGCTTAAGGCAAATATAAGGCATAAGATGGTTCGATTTCATTACTAACATTAAACGAGCGCCTTAAAAATGTGACCTGGCTTGGACATGTGCTCCGCATGCCTCAAGAGAGCCTTAACCCAAGTAGCCTCCTCTATACACCAGCGGATTCTTGTCATTCTAGAAGGTCTTCAATGACGATTTTTTGGCTTTATTCGTACGATGGATTCACTAGAAAGGAGGCAAGAGAGCTGGCTATCAATAGGGTCTCCTGGAGGCAACTAGTGATATCCAAATGCTTTACCTAGGAACGGATGTCGAAAAAGGAGTAAATATTTTTATACAGTAATATATCATAGTGCCTGGACTGATAGTTAAAGCATATGACTGAACATTTTATATTGAAAAGGGTTGTGGTCCCGTGGTAGTGTAGTGGACTTACGTATCAAAGCTCCGAGATTCAAATTCCATTCTCCCATAAATCAGTTTCTATTTTTCCAATACAAGTTATTTTCAACTCTTAAGAAATAGTAAGAAAATTTATAAACTATATTTTGGTAAATAATAAGAATTCAATTTTTTTTCAAGATACACAGCGGTTGGTGTAATAATATAGTGTTCTATGCAACATAAGTGCTGAAAGGATAAATGAGTGAAGAGTCCAACTGAAAATCGTTAAAAAAAAAAATTAAAGAGACAATACACACAAAAGGATTCATAAATACCTATACAAATTACATAAACTATGATGATTGACACTGTAAAAGTCAGAAAAAAGGCGCGAAAGGCATTATATTTGCTTTTCAATTCATTTAAATTTAAATAATAAAGTATTCAACAATATTTAAGTGTTTGCCTAAATATTAAAAAACCAGAACTAGATTACATCCCATAGGGAGTTATAAAATAAATACAAATCTTACCTAGAATCCATCATTAGAGCACACAAAGCTATAATTAGTACAATTAACTAAAAACCCCATCATTATCTGTCAAGTACGTTTGGTTGCGAATTATATGGGTGTGCATTTATCAATTATTGTCACAATTTCTACATCCTTTGTACCCACAACAATTATTCACTTCCCACCTTCAGTAACCTTTGATAACCCGCCACAACAAGACCTCGAGTCGTAAATATTATTTTCTTGAACGTGTGCCGCATCCCAGATTGGTGTTTGGCCTAGTGCTGATGCCACTCGCAAGTGACCGTCGGACCCAAGCAATTCCATCAAGAACGAACCAGGTTAGTGGTTTCCATTCCTGATTCATTCTATTTGTTGGGGTTGTGACTGATTGACACTGCATACCGCATAGAAGGATTTTCATTTATTTATATTAAATTTAAAATACAGTCCACAATATCGTAGAAGCCCTAGAGCTTTGCCCCCGCTATTTTTCACCCCGCATCCGCCTGGGAATTCTTGTTCCACCAACGTTATTCCCAGAATTTCCTGTGTTAACCAATAATAAACTATTCTATAAATTTATACTTGGATTTACATATCAAAACATACACTCGCAGAAATATACGTACCATTTACACCACACCAGAGCTATTGCTAACAAGTCCTTCATTAGTTAGAGCTTCGAACACAAAATTTATAAGTCCTTCATTATTTTCAAACTAAGGACTACACTGACCCAGCGCTACTACTTCTGTAGTGGAATAAAACTATGTAATAAACTACCTTCATCAATAAGGGATATAAAACCCCTTCAGAGGTTTACAAGAGCTGTGGCGATGTGGCTTTTGGAAAAGGCACAATGCCCTTGAAAACATAATATTATTTCTTTATTAATTTTTCTCTACGAATATTCATATTTTTTGTACTTGTGAGAGGTATTCTATGTGACGATATCGGGGGGGTCTATTGTCATTCGAGCGAATATAAAAATATTTGATCGAGTGATCGTGGATCACCTTTCTGTTGCTTTGTTGCCTACGAATACAATACCCTACTGACACCACACCGCACACATACAACTTGCATCTATCTTAAAACAGGTTTACCACATAGTTAGATGCAACAAAAACAAACATACTACATTATTTTTAATTTTTTGGCTTTACGATTCTAATGATATAATTGTAGGGTCCACAGTCGATGTCACACATGTGTCAAATTAGTTCACCTGAAGTAGACTAATGACCGACGATGCAATGTCATCATTTTCCATCGAATCCAATACATTCGTATAATGTAACTCTTATAGTATTACACCGTAAACCGGGAGCATTGTTCTGCAGTACATTCACTTCGTCCCTACCATGAAGAAATGAACTAGAAAGGAATATGGTATATAAAGAGACCACAGGACGCAGCCAACATCAGTCAGCCCGTTCAGTTAATCAGCCCAACAAGATTAGTGCAGTTCGCTCAGCTCCAGAATGTAGTTCAAGTGCAGTCTCTTTTATACATCATCGACGTGACACTCGCCCACAATTCTTGCCATGTAATAAATAAACATCCATCAGCAACCTCGTGTCTTTTCTTCAATCTCTAACTGGGGTAGAAACTCCAACCAAACCCTCAACAACATGTTCCTACATAATTTCCTACAAAGTTTTACTTTTGATTTTAATTTTGACATTTAATTTTAACTCTTAACACTTTGATTACCGGCCGAATACCCATAGAATTTACCCTGTGCCTGGCCCATTTTTGTGAAATTTCATACTTTGTAAAGGATTTCTTAAAAGTATCATTATTATGAAAATACTGAGTTAAATCAATGAAAACTTCTCATGTTTATTTAAAACAATTTTATAAGTCATTTTTGTATGAAAGTTCTGCTAACATTGGCCTTTATGGAGAGCCATATTGCAATGTTCGCACATATACAGGGTCTCACTCCTTTTTTGTTATTTGTATCTCGGAACCGTGTAAACACGTGATTACGAGTATAATAACCACCCGTTGTGTCCCGGTCCCGTGTTTTCACATAGTTTACCAGTAGCAAAATAGTATCAATAAAAGTCACTAGATGTCAATAAAATGCACTTTTTTAGACAGCTGGCAAACCACGTGAAAACACAGGACCGGGACCCAACGCATGGTTATATAATCACGTGTTTACGCAGCTCCGGGATACAAAGTGTTAATTTATACTTTTGCATATATATGTACATCTACTACCTGCAGCCAATTAATTATTGTTGGTTGTGAATTTTTACTAAGAAATATAAATGTTCATGGAAGCAGAGATAGAGGGAGGAAAGTAAAGTTGGAGCCATACAGTGTCTTCTCTCTTTTAAATATTTATATTTTTCCTTTTTTAGAATTGGATTATTTTTCCCCTCTCCTCCTGCATTCATAATAAATTAGTGTGAAATCTGTAATTGATCTTACTTTTTTTATTGTTCTTTTGTACCTTGTTTATATAAAGACTATGATTTCCATAATAAATAAAATAAAAAAATAAATTTTAAACCATTACAGAAAATTTATCCGACGTCGGTGTTGTATGATTTTTAAAAAGTGAAAAAATCCTGTTTGTGAAACAGTTTCTTTTTTAAATTTTAATTTTACTAATCGAATGCTTTTTTCATTATAACTCTGTATCTTTTTCGCATAATACGGGTGACACAATATTTGAGAAGTCCCACAGGTGCGGCATGGCATCTAGAAAATATAAGGTCGTTTGGGCAGCTTGTTAACGTAAGATAGAGCCAATTTCCTGGAGCCGACCCGGGGGAGAAACCACGCAGATTTACTCCTGCATTCTTCATGTTTCCATAAGCTACATGCTCGAGTGCTCCGAGAATGGAACCAGAATGCTTTGATAATCCGTCACTTTTTCGTTAAGTGTATTGGCGTAGAATGCGTTTTGCTTCTTGGCCAGCAACAGACATATCAATAATGTCGAGCTTTTCGCTTTTACATATTGTTTTTATTATTTATTGAAGAAACCTGCCTAGGTTTATTTTTTTTTTTTTAATTTATTGGGTGGGAAAACGAAAAATAGCAAGGAGCGAAGCCCTAGGGCTTCTACGATAATATTTAGCGGAGTAGACTGTATTTTAATTTAGTAAAATCAATAAAAAGATATGGTATAAAGTCGTGGGGACATTCGACTAAAATTAATATGAAAATAATCCAGGGTCTACAGTACTCTATAGTTAAAAAAATTGTACCAGCAGAGATTTACGAACAAAGAAGTAATAACGATCTCCTGTACGAAACAATCAAAACTCTGCCTGTTCGAGGATTACTGTGGTTTTGCATCATTTTAGAACAATTTAATAGTAATACATTCAAGTTTCCTCTCAAACATAACCATAATACACGCTTCACGTCTAATGATGGCTTGGTAGTACCAAAAGTATGTAATAAGTATGGTAATAGAACTCTCAAATATTTAGTACCTAGCGTTTTTAATTTATTGGTGAAAGAACTTAAATTTAACTAACATTGTAACAAGAGCAAAATAAGAGAGTGGCTACTCGATCAAAAGTTTATATATGAATAGTAACTTACGTGTAAATATTTTGATTTTTCATATATTTTCTTGTATTTAAAAAAATAATTTATATATTATAATTTGTATATTCTGATCTTTCCGGCTGTTAATTTATATCTGTTATTCATTGTTTTTATAAATATAGGTAACATTATATGAGTTAGTGTAAATATAATCTCCACCAACAAGCTACAGCAAGTGGCTTGGTGGGATTTTAGTTTTAGTAAAATAATAGCAGTTGAATTTTTTTTTAAATTGTTAAAATATATAATTATATTATTTATATAAAAAAAAGGATTAAAATAAAATAAGTGAATATCCTCGATATGCGTTATGCAGTGTCAATCGGTCACAACCCCAACAAATAAGATGGATTTGGAACGGATGCCACTAACCTGGTTCGTTCTTGATGGAATTGCTATGGTCCAACTGGTCACTTGCAAGCGGCACCAACAGTAGGACAGGTCTCCGATCTGGAGCTAAATACTGGTGGTTGGTGGAAACAAAGTCTATGATCAACAAAATAAACGCGCCATTCACGACACGAAGTCTTATTGTATATAAAATAAATTTATGCTGGAATTAAAAAATAGCTGCGTTTTAAAATTGCAAAATCGTACGGTTTCCTAACTTTTAAATAAAGTAGTCTTAATACGCACTCTCGTTGCGATGCGATAAATAAAAAATGTAAAAATTAACAAACAAATAGTATTGAAAAAGTTTCGGCCAGAAAAATCCAGATTATACGAATAGAGAAATATCACATACTACATTCGTAGTATTCACCTAGGTATTCAATAGGTATTCACCTAGAAAATTTTTCGATTGTAGAGAAATGTTTTCATACATAACTTTGAAAAAGAAATTATTTAAAAATATGTCCCTACAAAAAGGCAACATGTTTGGTGTTGATAATTGTGACGTCTTGACGAATGTTGATTCGATCGAACATCGTCATGTTCTATTTCAATTTAAACGATTGATTACTGTCAACAGGCCGGCTTCTCCTAAAGAGTTTTAAGTGGTTTCTTCTCCACATGAGCAAATGCTAAGAAGTTCTTGATTGGCCCAGTTTAGTATATCCTTCCTGATCCTCAACAGTTAGCTAAATTTAAAGTAAAAGAATTGCAGAAAAATCCACTTATTTTTTATTTTATTTTATTTTATTGAAATAAACGGCACTTAGTGCCTTTTACATATTAGTTACAAATACAATTAAATATACATACATGTAAGCATAATTATAAGTAATACAGATCATTTAAAACAATATGATTAATTTAGAAAGTCTAAGAAATATAAACTATATAAAAGAATAAAATATTACTAGTTGTAGAATTATGGATAAAAAAAGATAATTTGGTATTAGAAATACTTTGAACTAATTAAAAAAATAACTAAGAAGCAAAATTTGAATAACATTATTTATATATATATATGTATTATTATTGAAAACTAATATTTAGGTAAATAGTATATGTTTATGTATAAAAATATATAATGATGTAAAAAAAATGTCAAAGAGAAATATTTTTTACTTATAAATTAATTAAGAAAAGAAACGAAAAAAGAAAAAAAAAACACTAATAAAGAAGTTTAAAACAAATTTTTAACAAAAGTAACAAATAGTTACCTAGAATTATTACCAATAAAATAAAGAAGAAGAGCCGTTCTATATGTAATAAATTTCATGTGAAATGAGTCACCAATGTCCTGGTACTTATTGCCTAGAGAGTGAAGTCTATTGATGACTGCATTTTTACCATATGATGTCGAAGTATTGTTGCCACAGTATTGGTAGGTTTGCCGAGTTGTCCTTTTTGGTACATTAAAACTAATTAGTGATAAAAGTACAGGGGTGTCAAACATGGATTATTTTATATAAATTTAATAAATCAGTTATAACTCTCCTGTCACTTAGTCTTAATAATTTCAAAATAAACAGTAACAAATCATAATTTAAAAATTCAATACCAACACCTAATTTAAAATTTATAAATCGTAAAAACTTATTTTGGACCTTTTCAATACAATATTGCCTAGAATAATGAGGAGCCCAGATTGTAGAGTTGTACTCCAAAATGCTTCTTACAAGTGACGTGTACATTATTTTAAGTACACCAATATCTTTAAAATATTTAGTGGTTCTGATAATGAAACCCAACATTCTTAGAGATCTATTACTAATGCTATTAATGTGACCAATAAATGATAATTTGGTATCGAAAATAACACCTAAATCACGTATTTCGGAAACGGATAAAAGTTCAGAATTGCCAATAGAATAATTAAACATTATCGGAAACTTAGTCCTGTGAAATCTCATGATTTGGCATTTCTTTACATTTAGTTGGAGTTTATTTGTTGAGCACCACGAAAATAGTTTATTTAAGTTATGTTGGATAGTAATACAATCATCAATAGTGTTAATTACTCTAAAAATTTTCAAGTCGTCAGCAAACAACAAAACTTTGACGCCATTAAATATGTCAACAATATCGTTGATAAAAATGTTTAAAAGTATCGGACCCAAATGGGATCCTTGCGGGACTCCACTAGTCGCCTCAATGGTACTGGATGTGGTGTCACAAATTTTTACTGCCAATGATCTACCACTTAGGTAACTCTGAAACCATTTTAAGATCGATCCACAGAAACCCAACTTGGATAACTTATCGATCATGATTCTATGGTTCACCTTATCAAACGCTTTGGAGAAATCTGTATACACTGAATCCACTTGTTTACGTAAATTAAAAGAGTTCATAATAACATTTTCATATATTATAAGATTAGTCAGTGTTGATTTTGAAGGCATAAAACCGTGTTGATTTGGAATTATTATTTGATTGACAATTGAAGACATTTTTTGCAAAATTATTTTTTCGAAGAGCTTTGGTATTGCTTTGGTATTGAAATATAAACGTTGTATATCATAAACAAGGTAAATAATAAAGCAACTCCTTTATAAAAATAAAAAAATTAACTTTGAACCTCAAAATTTCCTCGATTCGTGACGTATTAGGGGCGCGGCCAATGCGATAAACCGTTTTCACGGGAATTAAAAATTGTAGATTTAGAAATATTTTTTATGCTACTTGTAAGAAGCAAATCATTTGCCTACCATGCAAGAGATCTCGGGTTCGATTCCCGAAACAGTTAATATGATATATTAATTAAAGAGGTGTTTTTAAACTAAAATTTTCATAGCCCCTAGACTGGTATCGGAAGCGTAAAACTGATCACCTTACCTTCATGTGACAAAAAAATGGACAAGACACACTGCGATTAGTGTACCAATGCAGTGCCCTATGCACCATTAGGTGAAAGGGAACGATGATGAATAAGAAGTGAAAAAAAATCCTAATGTTTTTTTTCCTATAAGATTATTCTTGTCCCTCATTTTTTTTCTTTATGTGATGTTTCCTCGCTCGAAAATAAAACGAAATGAAACGTGGGCGCAAAACTCTTGAAGTTGCGATATTATTTCAATGTATCAACACAACGTGTATAGTAACATTTGTAAAAGAAAAATATGAACGGGAATAAAACAGATTTTCGCAGAAAAATGTTTCGTTGAAAATAGACAAGGCTTCAATACCAGGAAAAGCCAATATGTTACAATGGAAAATTTAAATCGTAATTTTCTCAGAAGTTGAAATTCTCCAAAGTGTTTGCACCATGCGAAAATGAAATTAATTTCCTGTAATGGCTAAGAAATTTGACTCGCGCATCCGGGTTCTGGGTTCGATTCCCAGTTAGAATGCCTGGATATTGTGCCTCGTGACCTGTTTAGGTTTAGGTTTAGAACCACAGACACTCAAAACATTTTTATTTTAAACATGTACGCAGTATCTTTGAATATTTCTCAACTGTCTGGGTCTCCCCAATATACTTGGATAAGAATTGAAAGAATTCGAAAAAAAAATTGAACCACCTAAATTATCGTCAATTTGTTTATTTTTTTTATTTATTATTTTTTTTAAAAATTCTCAGTAGCTCAATCACAAATAACCATCGACGTGCTAATAAGCGACGTGATAATAATTTCTCACCATGGTTTTTTTTTTTTTTTTAGAAAAATAGTTTTTTTTTGGCGCCATTTTCAACGAGTTGTAAATAACTCATCATTAGAAAATGGAAATAAAGTTGGAGTAGAGTGGGATTCGAACCGCGGACCATTGGTCCGTGAGTCCGAGACACTAGCCACAGGACCACAACCCGATTTGAAATGTTAGTAGACATAACTGTATTTCATTGGTGGGAGTTGTTTAAATTGAAATGTAATAATTCAGCCAGATAAATCTCTCTCCCATCAATGAAGTTGTGGAGGGTGAGGGCGAGGAGCTGGTGGACGGACGACATAAAGTGTCAAGATAAAATGTGAATGCTCTTCCGATGCACGACGTTTAATATCTTGTCCGAGCTGACGTTGCATCGGATTACGCGTTGCGGGCTAAAGCGGTGTTCGGCTCTACCAACCTCACGGCTGTTGGTGATGCCCTCCACAAAGTCAACAAACGGAAAATTTTGGGAATAGTGGATGTCTAAACATAAGCACAATGGCAAATATGCACACACACCGTGGAGGTTTGCAAATTAGCTACTGAAACGAGCCAATTACAGGCAATAAGTCCTTCCACATTCCCTTCTTGAAAATGTTTTTCCTCTCTGTTGCAATCTCATTATTTTTTTGTTACAAAATACCTATTTTTGGTCAATCAAACTGGTTGTGTGTCAACAATGTTTGATTTTGTCCAAATGCTTGCAGACTGGCTGGATTTCCTCCCTAGGGAGTTGTTTGTATTTTAAATTTATTTCAACAGAGAGGGAAAAAGTTTTCGAGAAGGGAACATGGAAGTCTAGGCATTTACAGGGCTTATGACCTGTCATTGGCTGGTTTAAGTGACCACTTTACACACTGTGTAACATTCACCATTCTGCCAATGTTTGAACATCCACATTTCCTCAACTCTTCCATCTGTTGACTTTTGTGAAGTAAAAGAGCTGAAACCTTTATCACGTGAGTGAGATTCATCCGGCTGAACCAAATCACCTACTTGGCAACGCCTGGAAACAATTTTCCAATTTTTATACTTCTTCTTTTACCAGGTAGTAATTCAACAATGTTTGATTATGTCCAAATGCTTGCAGACTGGCTGGATTTCCTCCCTAGGGAGTTGTTTGTATTTAAATTTATTTCAACAGAGAGGGAAAAAGTTTTCGAGAAGGGAACATGGAAGTCTAGGCATTTACTGGGCTTATGACCTGTCATTGGCTGGTTTAAGTGGCCACTTTACACACTGTGTAACATTCACCATTCTGCAATCAAACTGATTAACGGTAAATCAAAGCGGTTACTAGTATATTAAAGAGGTTATTGGTCAATGAAACCAGCTATTAGTCAATAAGAAGTTCAGTTCTGCGGGAAATTAGATATAAAAAATGTTTTCTTACGCGCGGTAAAAAATAAAGCATTTAATCCGAAATCTTCCGAATAGTAACTAATTCTTTCGAATCGAAATGTGACAGATTTATGGTTTCCGGAAAGCCAACTCACTAATCAGCAGAACTCACCTACTAGAAATTGTGACGTCACTGTCGTGGTAATTTAAAAATTACTAAACCAAAGAAATCATTGCTCTGATAACACGAAACGAATTTTACTATTTTTATTTTTGACCTAGTTCGAAAATCTATTACAAATCTTTATTATTTTAAACCACACGTCCTCATGTAACTGGTTTTTGGTCAATAAAACCGGTTATTGGTCAATCAAAGGGGAATAAATACATCTGTCATTTACTAAAATCGGAATTGATCGGAACCAGCATGAACACGATCACAATACTAGAGAAAAGAACAAAATTAGACTTCCATTTAGGAAAAAGGCAAAGTCACAAAATTCAATTTTATTTAAAGCAATTAGAAAGTATTACGAAATGGAAAAAAATATTTATGAAGAAAAAAACATATCAAAATTTAAAATAATGGTCAAGACATATGTGATAAACAATTTATAAATTAAATATATTTGCAATGTTATTATTAGAACACACATAACAATATGTATGATATGTGTGCCCTACTTTAAGATTTAAATAAATAAAAATAAATTAAAAATAACTTATATTAATTTTCTAAGTTACCATACAATAGATACCAAGACTGTTCAATGTCCTGGATAAAAATATTAAGTTCTCTAAAATGAAAGCAATTTTCAGAAGGAGTGTACAAGTGGATTTTGTCAAAGGGAAGAGACCATTGCAGGAGACTGCTACGAGATATAGCATAGATTTATATACTATTGAACGTGTTGTCCAGATGCCCTTTGAAATAGATGTATGTTTATGTAATCATATTAAATGTTTATGTTTTATATTATTTAATTATGTGCGTGTTTCCACTTTCCATTATGCTGTATCCCAAGTCAACGCAGGGCCCTTGGCCGCATAGAGTTTGGGATACATTATTTGGTTGCGAATTATGTGGGTATGCATTTGTCGATTATTGTTACACTTCAATATCCTTTACCCACAACAACTGTTCCCTTCCCACCTCCAGTATCCCTTGATAACCCGCCACAGCAAGACCTCGTGTCGTGTAGATTTTTCGCCAAACGTGTGCCGCATCACCATTTTGTTTCCGCCAACCACCAGTGTTCAGCTCCAGATTGGGGGCCTGTCCTAGTGTTGGTGCAGCTCGCAATTGACCAGTCGGACCGTAATTCCATCAAGAACGAACCAGGTTAGTGGCTTCCATTCCTGATCCATTTCATTTGTTTGGTTTGTGACTGATTGACATTGCACACCGCATATCAAAGATATTCATTTTATATATATTAAAATTAAAAAATAGAGTCCACTATTAGAAGCCCTAGGGCTTCGTCCCCGCTATTTTTCGTCCCGCACCCGCGTGGGAATTCGTTTGCCCGCCATTATTATTGTAATATTATTGAATAAATTAATAAACTTTGAATTGTTGAAGTTTAATTTTTTTTTTTTGGTTGATGAAATCTTGGGGCTATGTAAAGCGTGTGAGCTCGCCAATATATGACAGTAAAAATTTTATTGTCTTTGAATTTCCTAGAGTTTTAACCATCGAAAACAAAAGAAGATTGCAAATCAAATCAACAGACAATGGAAATTTGATGTGTATTATTTTAATAGATTGTTTATAACAGAAGAATACATAGAGAAATATGCATTTTTATTTTTTGTAATAAAAACAGTCTAGTAAATTCGAAAAATAAAAATACGCTTTATATTAACAATATTAATTAAAATGCAAAAATAACATTAAATACTTGAAAAATAAATATTATTGAGTGTTACAAACATAATTTAAAAAACGGATAGCGATTAAAAGTAAAAACTATCTTTAGTTTAATTCTTATAGCGATAAATACATAAACATTATAAAACAGGAATTATACAAATACAAAAAAAATATTGTAACTATGCGGCTACCTACACGGTTAAATTTCGAAACACCACGCAATTTCTTATCTCGGCTACGCTGTGTAAAATGAAAAAAAATATCACGTCATGAAGTCGCCCCTGGGTAGCGCCTGCTAACGTCAATCAACAAAAACATCCTCGTTTTAATTACAATATTTCGGCTACGCCATGAATCTCCTATTTAAAATAATTTCTCACGTCACAAAGTCGCCCCTGGGTAGCGCCTGCTAACGTCAATCAACAAAACATCCTCGTTTTTATAACAGTATTTCGGCTACGCCATGAATTTCTTATAAAAAATGTCAAAACGTCACAAAGCCACTCTCTGAGTGTAGCTACTGACATCATTTACAAAAACATAATTATTTGTGCTTTTTTCAGGTACGCAACATTTTTTTTTAAATACACCTACCTAACCGATAAAATACTATTAGTAATTAAACCAAGGTGTACTTTAAAGTTCCGTATGGCCAAATAATATTATTTATTATTAGAATATTATTGACATGTAGTTCAAGCATTGCTGCATTCACGTTGCTTTACTTCCGAGAGCTCAACTGCTATGTTTTTCTATGGTTATGTTTAATGTCATCTGTCATGTATTGGCGAGCTCACAGGCTATACTTACGCCAAATCTTGTTTTTTTACTCGCCCACCATCTGATTCCCCCTCTTTTGAGAGGCAGACCTGTACTTAGAATTTTCCTTTTCATATTTTCCTGCTAAAAACATTTCTCTCGAACTTTTAAGTCCCCTCATGCGTCTCATATGTTCCACCCATTTCTACACATATATGCATATTAAATCAGACCTTTGCGAGGGTGGCAAAGCTCTTAATAACGAGACTTTTATTTTTTAATTGTGTTTTTTTTTTTTTGTACAATGTTTGGTAGGACGATATATTATGGGGTTATAAAGAGGCTTGTGCCTTGTCATTGGCTGGTTCCAGTGGTCATTTTATGAATTTATTTTATTGGATAAACAAACAATATTTATATTGGCAATATATTACATTGCCAATTTATTTGTATATAAGTGTAGGACACCCATGCTTACACCCAGGGGGGGGCTGCAGAGGGGCTCGCGCGAGCCCCTTGTTAAATTTGGCTTGGGCCAACGAGGCCCTTGTAAAATTAGAGAAATCAATATTCTCAGATCAAATCAGTACATAAGTGCAATTTCAGTGGATGGTTGAAACAAACGATATTAAAAAAACACCGTCACTACCCAGAAACAGATTTAAAAGTTCTTCAAAGTGTTATTTTTATTGTTTTTATTTATAAATCATATAACACAAAGTATAATACGTTGAAATTTATTCCCAGGAGTTGCAAGAACTCAATTTGGGACATAAATAATATTAACATTAAAAAAATAACACATATTGAGAACAACAAAGAAACAAAGCAAGTTTAGCTCCTTTATAACTAAATATAGCACAACAATATATACGCCTAAAACCGTTTCTTACACAAGCAGAAATATATACAAAAAAACGCTTTTAAGAATAAAAAAAAGTAGTGAATCTACAAAGGGAGATAAGGTCATTAACATCACATGCCATGCAGATGATGCTGCCATAGTGATGATGAGAACATATCCATCTCAGTAAGTAAACATCTGGGTGCCTAAGAAATTTCGTATAGTACAATGAACACATGATTATTGGAAACATAATTCGGATATGCAAAACGCATGTCAGACCGATCATGGTGTATACAACAGAGGCGAGGATAGATAGAGAGAAAATAAAAAATACAAAAAACCAAGTAGAAAAACTAAATAGAAAAACTAAATAACTGCTCAGAACGTCAAAGATGAAAGTACTAAAGGCAATCGCAGGGAAACCCCAAAGAGGCAGAATCCAGAGTCAAGAAGTTAGACGGAATTGCGATACCCAGTGCATAGTAAATAGATTATGTAGAGGTTACGTCAATAATTTTATTAATGGACAGTTCCAAAACTCCCTATACCATTGCCTATGAAATCCCGGCCGTTTGCCGTCTGCCCGGAAGACCACCAAGGAGAGGGAAGAACATCTGAAACTCAAAGTCTCAGAAGTTAGATTTTAGCTAATACCAAATTAATCGATCTTAACCGAGAAGAAGAAGAATAAGCTTTCAGAAATAGTTTTCACTCAGATCTTCCAAGAAAAGGTTTAGATAGAAGGCCTTGAAAGCCACGCTTTGCAATTTACGCATTTCATTTTCTTTAATTGAAGACCTGTAATAACATTGGGCCTAAGCACCAGAAAAGTGAAAAAAAGTTACAAGGGTTTAAAGATATACTCAGTTTTTTTGGTAAACAGCATATATTTTTTAATTCTTAAAAATGTGTACAAATGTGTAAGAAATAAGTTTAGTGAAAATTATATTGTAAAATATTATTTTAAAAGGCTATAAAATAACAAAGTATACGAAAAGGCCTTAAGACCAACTGCTATTTCATTAGTCAGGCCTAAGTGCCTAGCGTAAAAACATAAAATAGGGCCTATCACCAACATATATTAAAATGTCTGATTTTTAATTCAAGGATGCGTAAAACTAATAATTTTGAACAAAAAAACACATCATTTATAATGTAGGTATGTAAATTAAAAATAAAAATTATTAATCAATGGAAAAAAATATCTATCATAACTCTCTACTGGAAAAGATTTTTATAGAAATTTTTGTGTTCTTCAGAAGGCATATCATGTTGAGTAAATCTTTTTTTTTTCGTACGTGATCCGGCTTTGGCAATCCAATTGGCGTAGTTCATAGGTTTTTATATCGTCAATTTATTTATTTCTTTTTAACACATTTACAACTTTCCATGGTTCTAAATCGTCGAAGGACTGGCGTATTTTTATTTTTTCAGGATTGTTTTTTGTGACTTTTATCCAGTGGGCCTTAGAAATTTCATTTTTTTGCGTATTTATGTGGATATCTGCTGCTTCTTGAATGTTGAAAAATTTTCCTTTTCCATCTTTACCACTTTAAAGGGTACTTTGTCTCGAGCACCTTTAATAATTTCTTCTAAGTTTTTTGGAACTATCGTCCGTGTAACACGCTTTCGTTTTTCAATTAAGTCAAAGTCTCGATCGCAGCTCATAAATGAGTGCCCAGTAATTAAAAATCTTATGGTTTATTTCCTCAAAATATCCCTTTGAAACTAAATATATCCACATAAAAATCATCATCCTGTTTTTGTTTTACCCATAGCAGTTGTCACTTAGTACGGTAATTTTGTTTTTGAAAGTTATATTATTTGACAACAGCTTAAAGACGCATGATGGAATTTCGTTTCGTTTTGTAGTAAACAGTACACTGCCTTTTGCTTTCTGATGGGTTTTCGTATTTCCCATTTCTCCATCTTTTAATGTTTGAAATATGTAATAATCCCATTCAATATGTTTTTTGCTTCAACCAGTCTCCAGCTTCGTAAAATTCTTTATGCAACTGCAGTTTTTGATCATAAAGAAGACTTTTACAGTCATTCTGGCACTTGCAAGTGAACTGAAAAAAGTCAACTTTACGGAGGACTGTCAAAAATAACCCTAAATGCCACTTTCTAAGGTTAACATACAAGCAATACTACAAATTATTTACCTGGGTGAATATGTATTTCACTTTTGACATTTCGAAAAGCCGTATTTTTATCGCTTTCTTGCCAAAAAATGAATATTCACCCACCTATCTGATAATTTCGCAGGAGTAATTAGGAAAATGCCCAATGTTTCTTGTAAATTAAGCTATAAAGCTCTTAATCTTTTAAATTATATATGAAATACATACGAAATTATATATATGAATTTTAGTTAAAACGTTTGAATAAAATTTGTAAAATTTGCTATATCGGGGTCAATTTAGCACTTGTTACAGCTATAAATGTAGAAAAATCGTTTTTCAAAAATATTTTTCCATACTGAAATAATTGAAATATCAGACGCCGTGCAATTCGAAAACGAAATTCCCTGACAATTATTTCGAATTCCCCATACAAACATAAATTTTTTGACAGCCGGCCCTTCATTTAAAAAATGGCAGAAAATATCACTCCCTCTTAGGTGATCGCGTTCACTCGATTTCTCCTCCCAGGCTACGTGCTTAGAGACCTGTGCACCTCAGACATTGTTTGCACATCCCTGGATTCTGAACGCTAGTTGAAACTTGTCAAAAATTTGTCAAAACAGATTTTTAAAAACAAATCGACTTACCGAAGTATTCGGAGGACTTATTGTTGGTACAATCACATTTTTAGTAGAAAAATGTTGTTTACCTTGGGCTTTTGACTTTTTATTTCCACTAAACTTATTAAAACAGCTTCTTTTCCGCTTTGTTGTAAGGAGCGTATCCGGATCACAAGTCTCGCGTCCAGCCATGTTGTATGTAATGCTTAGCGCTGCGATTAATCACGTAGGCCCTTATATGCGTTAATAGGTATTGTACTAAGGCTCCATCCCATATACATGACTTCACATTGGTATAAAATATTTTTTTCTGGTACATACTTCCTAATTTGTATTTTTGGCGTAGGCATATAGAACATTTCCTCATACTCAATGTCATTTTTTATTTTTCGGTATTTAAGCCCTATTTTATTACGGATCTTCAATTTTGGTCGGTAGTTTATTATAAAGCGTTCGAGAGATATTCTCCAAGGACTTTTTACCAAACTTGGTAGAATGAAATTTTGTGGTTGTATGCAGGTTTTTTGAGCTGCGCGTATTGTGTCTTTGGATATCGCTATTAAAAATTTGCTTTAAATTTGTATGAGCTGAGGAATTCAAAATGTTTAACGTGGTGTTTGTGATATCATGCATAGGTATAACTTTAAAAAGGTGGATATCTGTCATTAGTTTTATTCTCTGTATATTTTATTTGTTGTATTTTTGTTAAATGTATAACTGTTGATATTCCCAATAAATAAAATAAAAAAAAAATAAAAAAATAAAAATAAAAAAGGTAAAATTAGGTATGTATAAAAAACATACATAATATCCAAAGAATAACATGTTAAAAAAGTAAGAGAATCTTGTAACGAAAAACTCCCTCAGAGACGAGAAAAATGTCAATGTCCAAAGTAATATTTTTCAACATAGAGATAGCCCTTCCAACAGGCATAAAATGTCCCGAAAAGCTAATTGCTTTGACGATTTAACGCAACATAACATCGCCTTTTGTTTCCTGATAACGATCCGGATGTTTGGAAATCCAGATGACCTGAGTTCGGATAACCGGGTTCTACTGTATTGTATAAACTTATATATTTATACATGAATATAATCTAGATTGCTTCAAAGTTTACCCCAAGTCCTTACAAACAGCCCGCATTCTGGAAGTTGTGGGCCAAATTCAAATTAACTTCTCAACAGATCATTTTGAATATTGTTTTTCTTTTAACATTCCAAAACTTCAAACAAAAGTCATTTCAACCAACTCTCGCAAAATAAACAGCCTCAAATCAAAAAAATAAAAAGGGTTTTAATTGTGTTTTTAATTCTTTAAGATAAGAATTGTTTGCATTTTAATTTTGATTGGTATACGAGTATAAACGCCCGTCAAATTGTATACCTTTGTTTCCAAGTCGTACTTTTTTATAATTACTATTAAAGCAGAATTTGTATATATTTTCTTTCTGGTATTTGAAAAAAAAGGTTAATTAGTATATCTATATAAGTGGTCTTTCCGGGTGCCAATATTTATATACATAATTCCTAAGTACGTATGATGTCATTAAACTCCTCCTAAACGGCTTAACCGATTTACGTGCTATTTTCAAAGAAATATAGATCTTTGCGCTGTGCATGTTCGTAGATATTAAAATCTTCAATCTAATATGTACGAAAGAAGTAAGGAGCATAAATATTTTTTTCATCGCTCTACCAGGGTTGCATTCGAGGAGAAGGCATTTACAAACATATTGGAAAGATGTTTTTTTGTGTATAAAAAAGTCTGTTTTTGAATGTTTACAAACAGCATTTGTTTTTTGTAAATCTCAATCAGATTTTTTCCTTAAATTCCTAAAAATTTCTGCCGATTTATTTCTTTTTACTGGATTTTTGGTAATATTAAAATAAAATTAAATACAATACATTAAAAAAAACGTATGCTCACATAAGTACACCCCTCTGTTGGTGAGACGACCGGAGTTCGACATTTGAAAAAAGAATGCCATATTTGAAAAAATATTTATCTTATGTTTCGGAATTCAACCATAAATATGTACCTAGGTACCTATTTAAATTCAATATTAGAATATTATCAATTTTTAGTTTTCGAATTTAATCACATATCACAATCATTTTTAATTTTTATGTATTGTATTATCAGCGGTATGATTTTTTAAAGTTTTATTTCTAAAACTACCCCGCGTATGACGTCTCAAGTTCTCTTCCGCTTCTTCTCAGTCAGTTCTGCCGATTGGTCCATTGGATTGCCGTTAACCGGAAATCTTTTACGATCCTCTCATCATTGGTTCATTCATATGAACTAGTGACGTCGTTCAAAATATCTAGTTTTTATATTTTATACATTTATTTTATTTTATTTTATTAACATAAACGGCAAATCTGCCTTTTACAAACATTTATAATACTAACATGTTTAGCTTAATATATATATTTTTTTTTAAAACATAAATTTCCTTATACCCAAGATTTATAAAAAAAAAATAAACCTAAAAATTATACGGCATATTCAGTAGAAAGTTTAAACAATACAAGAATAAATGTAAAAAACAATATTAAATAATAAAACATTCTAAAGTAATACAACAAGAAAAAAGAACTGTTTCATACAGCTGTGCAAAGTGAACAAAAAACTGTATATATTATGAAATGCATGAATAAATAAATCTAATTACTATTCACTATCTTTGAAAAAGTTCAAAAGGTTTGTTCTACAGGAACAATACCCTACATTTTCTAGAAATTTCGCCGTACAATTTGAAGCTTTAATTTTTACCGCGTGTTAGAAAAAAAAAATTGTATCCAATTATCTGTAGGGCTGAAGTTTATCATTGTATATTAAGTAAAATCGAATTTTCCGTACGAAAATATCTACAATTTCATGATTTTTTCATTTGAAACTTGTTCAATGAGAAGTTCATTAGTTATTTAATTTTTTATTTTATTTTAATTGTTTTGAGTTTGTAGACAAAAGACTGGATTTGGAAAGGGAGTCATTAAGCTTAACAAATAACAACAGAAATGGAGAACATTTTATAAAAGAAAATATGGAAGTCTAAGCAAAGGGCATGGGGCCTGTTATTGGCTGGTTTAAGTGGCCACTTTGCGCTCTGTGTAACATTCACCAGTTTGCCTATGTTTAAAAATCCATATTTCTTTAGTTCTTCCATCTGTTGATTTTAGTGAAGTTGAAGAGCTGAAACCTGTATTGTTGTGAAGAGATTAATCTGATTTATTATTGCAAATACGAGGCAACGCACGGAAACAATTTTCTAATTTTTAAAAATCTTCTTAAACCGTTTGGTTTTATTAGAATAGTCTGAGTTTTTCCAAATGCTTGTAGATAAAATATTAGATTTCACCCCATCACTAAAATCAACAGATGGAAGAATTGAAGAAATATGGATTTTTAAACAAGGCAAAATGCTGAATGTTACACAGTGTGTAAAGTGGCCACTTAAACCAGCCAGAGACAGGTCATAAACCCTGTAAATGCCTAGACTTCCATGTTTTCTTCCCAAAAATGTTGTTCATTCCTGTTGTAATTTTTTTTTATTTTTTTTATTTTAGACTATCAAACATAGTTATAATATTAAGTTTGAAATAGATTTTTTCTGTAAACTTATTTAAATAAAATACAAAAAAAATACTAAGCCATTGTTTTTATTTTGTACTAGCGGACCAGACAGACGTTGTTCTGCCCGAACGTTGGCTTGCCTGCTATTAGCTGGTTGAACAAACGTTTTTTTGTAAATAAGAAAACACGTTATTTATTTTGGACTTTTTTGAGCTATTAATAATTAGGGTAAGTTTTTCGTTTTATGTCCTCATGCGATTGGCGAAGAATACGTGTTGATGAAGAAAAGTCAGAGCGCGTTTTACCCGGAGCGTTCTAAAATGATGACATTCAACTCATACTCAATGTGAATTTAGTCATTCTTTAACCGCCGCGCCGGCCGGGTTTTGACGTGACCTTGAAATTTATTTCGAAACCAAAAGAAAAATGTTTGTGTCGTAAAAGTGTGCAAAACTGTCCAGATAAAAGGAAAAGAACTTTTCATTGATAAGTAGGTACCCAGACACTTGTTAATGGTTGAATCCCATAACATAAAAGAATTTCTTTTTAAATATAGAATTCTTTTTGCAAATGTCAAACGCTGCGATACTTACCAACAGTGGTCCATTTTGTGTAAGAATCATTTTCTTCAAAAATGTATCAAATGTCAGTTAAAATTATTGAAGCATTTAATTTTATTCAAAACCAAAAGAAAAGGACTAACTTTTTTTACTTTTTTTACTTTCTTTCTGATAAACATATTAAAGATATTATTATTTACAAACCTAATTCACGTAAATAAGATTATTTGCTAAAAACCGCATGTAAACTGGTCCAGTAGTTGTGGAGTCTATAAAGGACAAACATACGTTTATCTTTCGTAGCTGCTCCAAATTTAATTTACTTTGTCCCCATTTAGATATTTTTAATACAAAATTTTGTGACTTCAAAAAAAAACTTTTTGAAATACTGTAAAATGAAACATTTGTCAGTGTGTATTAAGTTTATGTTCCTTTAAATATGTTTATTTCTTTATGATATCAATATGTTGAATTGGTCAACTATATTATGAAAATCCCTCTCCTCCACTCCTCCACTCTATTTCCTCATCCCTTAACCTTCTTACGAGCTCTTTTTTTTTTATTTTCTCATGTCTTATATAATACATTATTTTTCTACTGTGTTACATGTTCTCTCATTATATTTGTGAAAAACTTTAACTGGATTCATGTAATTTTTTTATATTTTGTATTCTTATATAACAACTGTTGTCTTTCCTTAATAAATAAAAAAATATATAAATAGGAATAAAAATAAAAAAAAATACATTTATTCATTTTTATATACAGATATTTAGCGTCAGGATTGACTGTGATCGTGAAAACGTTAAGGAAACTCGTAAAAAAGTAAAACGTATTAATTTTCTCTACCCGGGGACTCCCTTAGGTAATGATTTCATTGCGATAAACCCCAAACGTTAGAAATAATGTTCTCAGTCTAGTAATTTTGTTCAATTTTTTGTAATGAACAAACGCTAACGACCTGATATAAAATACAATCTTGTGTTTTGTTCAGAGATATCAAATAAAATTCATGTTATTCTAGTAGGTAACAGTCGATATAAATAAAATCGGTATTTAGGAAAAACATTGTTTTTCCTCTGTATTAGATGTTTAACATAAGCTATGCCCGATCTTTTTTTTTAATAAAAAAATGACATTACATTATGTAAGGCTGACATAAGGATTATCGACAAACCACGAAAAGAGCTTTGCCTTGGTTTGGACACGTAGAGCAAATAGACAGCGAAAGGACGCCTAAAAATATTTACGATGCGAATGCTGATGGATGCAGCAATAGAGGAAGACCAAGAAAGACATGGCATGACCAAAACCAACAAATATTTGAAGATGGACATGTCAAAAGTAGGAATAATCGGCGCGCGTGCATTAGAAAATACATGAATGTAGAGGAAATGAGATCTGTATGCAAAATGAGAATGATATGGCATTTTATCCTCTTTGTCTACCCTTACGAGAAAACGCGTGATGATTTGTTTTTTTTAATAAAAAAGAAATACTTAAGTTCTTTAAAATAAGATATTGTAATCTAAAAGATTTGTAAACAAGTATGGCCAAAGAACACTTCATTATACAATTACTAAAATTTTTAACAAGATTCCCAAGATGATTTTAAAAGAAAATGTTGACTAAGCTTTTAAGAAAAAAATAATTAAATGGATAATATGTAACAAGGCTTTATATTGATTATTATTTTATGTCATATATTTTAATTTTTGTCAATAAATTTTGTGTGAAAAATATGTATGCTTTTAGTTCTTAATAGTGTTTATATTACTTTTTAAATTAATATAATTTCTCTAACGTTTCTCTTTGTAAAGGAAAAATAAGAAACCTGCTGACAAGCCGGTTTCACGGTTTAGTGGGTTTCATTACTTTCCTTTTATATTTTCTGTTCATGATTTACCTTCTTTAATAAAAATATATACAAAAAAAAAGATACACAATTTTCTACTATTTCGAGTTCAGGATAGAATGGGCCTCATGTGCTTTTTTAATTTAGAGTTGAATGTATTAATATTTGTTATTGATTTTAAGATTTATGGAAATTCATTTTTAAAAAAATCTCAGCACATTAATAGTGATTTAAAGGTGCAGTTCTATTGCATGTGTGTAAAGTTAAATTATTTGAAAATCTAAAACTTAAGCTGCTACGTATATTGAAGTGCTTGATCATGAATAAGAAAATATGCATTATTTGTCAATAAAAAAACATAATTTACCAGAGTAAAATATCTTTTAATTGCAAGTATTTTATTTTATTGTATCATTGATGTGTATGAGAAAGGCGTAACTAACTTAGGTTTGATGTTTCCAAGTGTTCGGTCACGTCTTTCACTAGGGCCCAAAAAACTATATTTTTTTGCTACAAAATGAATGACCAGAATCTGACACGATCATCAAATGTTAAGGATCTGGGCCTTAGATTTGTGAGCACTCTGACATTTCGTGAACATATAGAGACAATCAGTAGTAATGCATTGGAGATGTTAAGATTCGTTCTGCTCTCTGCCAGGGTTTTTTAAAATACCCGCGTACTGAAAACTATAGAGTTTTGTATAGACAACTCCTTGGTGCCAAGTAGACTCGAGAGTGGCTCGACGATTTGGGGGCCACATGAACTGAAGTACTCTCTTATGATAGAAAAAAAAACAGTTTCTGAGATATCTCTACATGAGAGAGTGCGGGTATTATCCTCGGCTCTACCCGACCGAGTTTTTCCAGGGTAGTCTTGGCTGCCGCAGTTAAGAGACTAGAAGGAATGTGTATTTGATTGTTGCGCGGTATGGTCGATAATTCTGAGATTTTGATGAGCATTGGTTTGTTTGTTCCTAAGGCAGCGTCAGCATAGATTGTTTCATATTCCGATATACAGGACTAACCTGCCGATAACCAGGAAGGGCTACCGCTATGCTGACCAACATCGCTCTGGATATTGATCTGTTCCATGTATCCGAAGGGGTTTTCCGGAGCAGGATTCTCCTACTGCTTTGACATGAGTCTCTTTCATATATTTTTTTCTTTATAATATGTACGTATTAGATGAATGTTTGAAATATATATGGTATTTTTAAATAAATTAATTGAATTGATTTGAATTTTAAAATCAAAATTGTGGACATATAGTACCATTGTTTAACAACAAGAAATATTTAACCTTAAATGTTAAAGGAGTCGGGGATTGAACTCAGATCCTTTGATCCGGGATTTCACACGTGTCCGTTTATCCTCAAAATATATTTATACCTTAAACCGTCATTGTATCAAGCCCCAGAAAATAAAATAAAATAAATCAGTCAGGGTTAACTCTAACCCCGTGGGTTGGTTGACCAAGCTTAAATTATTATATTTGTTCACACCTCGGGGTAAAAAACGAAGGTCTTGTGGGGTAAATGTATTTATTACTTCTAACTCCATAAAGACTTTGCGGAAACCTATTTGATTTGATGTCACGTTTTGGGAATTCTATCGTACTTAAAAAAGGTTTTTGTAAGGAGCGTAAAAAAACTTTTTTCGTAATAACGAATTATTACGGTACGTAAAATATAGTTTTTTATTGTTGATTTTTTAGTGATGATGCTCTGCGCTACCCAAAATTGTATTTGAAAAATGTTTTCTGTTAACTGACAAATTAGTAAATACATACTCCAATCATTAGAAAAATAATACAGAAAAACTGTAATAGAACAGATATAGAAAAACTGATTTTCCGAAGAAATTATACATTTTTAAACATTACATTTTATTATATTATATTTTTTTTATTTACAAACGCCGAATGGGCATTTTTAAGGACATATTTATACATCCAAAAATACTATAAAGGAAAGAAGAAAGACACAATGGTATATAGTATACTTGGTGGGAGTGGAAGCGGGAGAGAGGTGTTTATTATTGAATTTGATTCAGTGATCGTTTGAAAGAAGACAACTTGTTACCAAAGAAATCAAGACTGGTTTGTTTGTTGGCAGAATTTTTAGGATTTCGGGCATGGGGGAATGAAAACCATAGTTAGTTCTATGGTTATCGGTATGAAAGAGTAAGTTTGTCTGAGGTTTCTAGTTGAGATATTTAATTTTATTTAGCTCAGTAGTACAGGCGTATCAAAGAGTGAGTTGAGAATTTTAAATAGGACTATGACCAAATAAAAAGTATAAAACATTGACTAGAGAGTTCTTCTTACTAAGTTAACTTGTAAGAAGGATTGTACTGTATTCAGATTCAATTAACATTGTTTACATGTTACTCAAATACCGTAATTGATAGCCCAGAAATTGTTAGAGGCATTTCATGTCGAGTCCCTGTCCGTAGAATTCGTCAATCTGTACTCTTCGACATTCCTAACTCAATGACTAATTATTTAAAAAATAGCACTCTACGAAGAATACAGATTACCCATAATGACAGTTTTAGTGACATCGACATACTACATTGTAAATACCATATTTTTATCAGATCTGTTAAAGACATTTTAAATTTATCTCCCGCTTGACTTTTAACTTTTAATTTGATTTTTAATTTTATCTTTTAATTTTAACTTTTTAATTTTAATTCTTAATTTTAACTTTTAATTTAAACTTTTAACTTAATATTAATTTAAACTTTTCATTTTTACTATAACTTTTACTTTAGATTTTAATTTTAGCTTTTGATTTCCACTCTTAATTTATACTTACTTACATCTACTACCTGCATCTAATAATTTATTGTTGGTTAAATAAATTTAAATGTTCATGGAAGCAGAGAGAGAGGGCGGAAAGTACATACAATGTAGCTATACAATGTCTTCTCCTTTTTATGTTTTTTTTTTTTTTTACTTTTTTAGAATTGAATAATTTTTTCCCCTCTCCTCCTGCATTCATAATAAATTAATGTGAAATCTGTAATTGGTCATACTTTTTTAAATTGTTCTTTTCTACCTTGTTTTATATAAATACTGTATGATTTCATTAATAAATAAATAAATAAAAATAAAAAAATATTTCCCCTATGCTAATATGCCTTATCCTGACATTTTTGTTTATACTCCCAGGTATATAAAACTAGCATGGTTTGGGGTTTCGGGCATCAAGGCACGAAGCGTTACGCAATACATGTTGATTTGGAAACTCATGCATGCGGAGTATCTATTTAACCTATCTACGGTGATCTAAAGACTCCCAACTGAATCATCAATCATTTTTTCATTTTTTTAAATATGTGAGCTGCTTTATTATCTATCTTGCTTATAATATACAAGGTTTGTATTTAAAAAGTAGATTTCTCTGCAACTAAATTTCTTTAAATTCATCTAAACTGATGGGATCAGGAGGGATATACTAATGTGGGCCAATCAGGAATTTCTCAGTATTTGCTCATGTGGAGAGGAAACCGCTTAAAACTCTTCAGAAGAAGCCGGCCTGTTGGCAGCAGTCAACAGGCCTTCCGTTCCACTAGAGGAGTGTTCGGCATTTTCTTCCCTACTTTGGTTTATTTTACCTATTGCCTGCACTATTTGACCATGTATGATACTACCTCTCATGTGAGTTCTTTGTTACCTCTTTATTAATCATCAATCATTACCGCATCATTGACACACTCTCGGTGGCAGAGTATTTTTCGATCTAAACGAATCGCTTTCCTTAGGATAAAGTAAAGTAGTAAATAAGGATTATAAAAAGGAACGGTGCGAGGACGAAACCTTGACAAACTCCCGAAAAAACCTCGTCATTAGTGATGTGGTCTTTCCAGAAAATCCCTAATATTTTTCTCTTACATCACACTTTTTGTATCTCTTTCTGTAAGGCACCATGTCTCTGAGCCGTACATGAATATGCTCTATACATGTCCATGTTTTGGCAAGCTGCTTGCGGAGCATTAGGTTTATGTTGTTTGACTCGAAAGTCTTAAACTTTTTGGCTTAATGTATGTGGCAGTTGGCTTCTCTTTTTGTTCTACCATCCCACATCTCAAAGGCTTCTATTCTTATTCTATCTCTTTTGGTAAGGCACCATGTCTCACCAGCCGTACATCCATATGCTCCGAACAAATGTCTTAGCAAGTTCCATCCGGAGCTTCAGGTCTATGTTGTTTGACTCGAAAATCTTTGATTTTTGTCAAACGTAAGCCTCGCTTGATGTTTGCGGCTGTCAACTTATCTTTTTGTTCTACCATTTCTTGTGATCCTTCTTCCAAGGTACACAAACCCTTTTGCGTTTTTGAACGTTGCTCTAAACAGTAGTATTATGCTATGAAAAATATTACAAATAAATTATCCGATTATTAAAACCGATTGCTTATTCGCATCGTATTATAGCCAGAGTTGGCTTTTGTTAATTAGATTTATTCAATCGAATCTCCTATCAAGGAAATAATAATACCATCAGCTTTGTACCTTCAGAATTTGTAGAGCTGAAAGCATAGTCAATACTGGCATAGAGCGAACACGTACAGCATAGACAACCTGTGATGAACAATAGAAGTTAATGATATTCGGATTATAGAACAGATTGATTGACATAGTGTATAGGGGTTAACTAAAACCAGAAACTTAACTCCAGCACACTGCAAAACATGACATTACATGACAAAATTAATATACTTTAATTTTAATATATTTTTAATTACAATATTTTGAGTTTCTTCAAATGATTGTAGACAAAAGACTGGATTTCACCACTTAGGGATTCATTAAGATTAACAAATTACAACATGGATGGAGAACATTTTAGAGAAGAGAATATAGAAGTCTAGGCATTTACAGGGCTTATGCCCTGTCATTGGCTGGTTTAAGTGGCTATTTTACACAATATGTAACATTCACCATTTTGCACATGTTAACATCCATATTGTTCGATTATTCCATATGTTGATTAAAGTGAAGTTTAAGAGCTGATACCTTTATCGCTGTGAAGAGATTCATTTGATTAAATAATTTCACCTCTAATTTCACAATAATGTGACCAAAAATATATTTGATTAAAATTGTTATAAAAAATAAATAAAAAAGTAACATATACGATATTATACTCAACTTATTTTCCGAAATACAATATCGTATTTGCATTTTCAAAAAACCGCAAAACATTTCAAGTGTTTTGTCAGCTTATCTGAAAAAATACATAAATATAAATATGAATACCATTTTTTCAATCTACTACTACTACTACTACCATCACGCCATTTCCCCATAGGGGTAGGCAGAGAGAATGGACCGCCACACACGTCTATCCTGGCATACATTCCTAGCTTCTTCCACATTCATACATCTTGTCATACATGCCCTTCGGTTCTGTCTGCTTTTGACATGACCAGACTTAAGATTCCGGTTTATCTGATCATGCCACGTCTTTATTGGTCGTCCTCGTCTCACGTTACGGTTAGTTTTTGACAAATATACTTTTTTTACCATTCTTTCGTCGTCCATTCGTTCTACACGACCAAATCATCTCAGAGACCCTTTCTTAATCTTATCAATTATACCTGACTCAGATTTACACTCTCGCCTGATTTCATCGTTCGTAACCCTGTCATACATTGATTAGGAGATCGCATTTCAACCGCGTTCACTCGCCTTACATCCTTCCTCTACCAGTTCCATGTTTTACTTCCTAACATAAGTGTTGAGACTAAAACTCCTACATATTCTTATTAGCAATTACTGTGCTTAGTGCTCCGTTCATTTTTTTGCACGCATTCACTCTTCGTTCAACATCTTTTTCTACTCTTTCATCTTTTTAATAATCGGTCTATATTTAAATGTTTTCTGGACAAAAATATCTTTAAGTCCTTCTCCTGTAAATCGCGTTTTGTGGGTTACGATATTGCACGTAGGACGCGTCGAAATGTCGAGGTAATAATCCGCTCGGAAAATAAAATGAAAATTCTTCAGCGCCTTTTTTTCCTATAAAAGTAAATCTCGCGTGGTGTTTGAGAAGAAGCGAAGCGGACACGTGGCCACGCGAGAGAATGGTTCCACCAAGACGAATGACAAAAATAATATAGAAGTGAATTTAAGCATGGGAAGAATAGGTGAGAAAAGATTCCGCGGAAATCATCCAATTTTCCACGTGTCTGCTTGATTACACCATAATGTACGAAATGCCAGACATCGCCGCCATGGCAATGCTCTTATGAAATTGAAATTTGAAAAGAGGGATATAATATACCATAATGCGATTCATTTTCCCTGCAATTAGATAATGAAATGCCACAGACTAATACTGCCACCCTAAGCATACCAACGAACTTTCATAAAATGAGATTAAAACGCTTTTAATGTTTTTTTTTTCGTTTTTATACTGTCTTGACCAAACTTGCGTTTTGCGGTGCCATTTTTTCATTATATATATGGCCTAAGCCGATCACAACAGTTACATGAATAAACATAAATGCAAGAAACTGAAAAAAAAGAACTATTTAGCAAAGACAAACAAGGGCAAAAAATAATTGTATTCAATATATTCATTAAAACGAAAGACATAAAACTTCGAGCTAAACCATGCCAATCCAACTTCATCCCACACTGTTTAGTCGCAAAGAGACCAACGAAAAGCCGGAAGATCTATCCCAAAGAATTCCAAGTCGTGTGATGAATTGACTAATCTACACATTCTGGACATTGGGGCATAAAAATGCATGCCATGCAAATTTGATGAATATTTTTCTGAACCTCAGAGTAATAATGCGTGAACCCAGAGAGAAGCCCTATCGCTATGTTTCATAGAACGCAAGCGATGTTGGTTGGTTGGTTAGCAACCAATTGGTGGCCATTTTGTTTTGTTTGACAACATAAACATAACGGTTCGATCGGATGCTTTTCTTGATGTGCTTGGCTTTGTTTCTAAATAATTTGAATATTTACGTTGTAATAAATAAAAATTGACTGTGGTGAATTGCAGTATGTTTGGTACAGCAGTAGGAGCGTCAAAGGCGTTAAAGGAGTCAGTTTTCACAGGTAATTGATATCGAATGTTTTCCCATGATTTACATTGATTTTTGCCATTTATTGTTCCGACACGTGAATTATGTTACTTAAAAACTTTCCTTATATAAACATATTTGTTTTAGGTACTATTTTTTCTCAATTTAGGAGATAAATTTGTGAATAAAAGTATGTTTTCTGTTGATTATGACAGTTGATTACGGGCAATATGTCGGGGCCGCACGAGGTATCCATATAAAGTTTGAATTTTTATCAAGTAGAGGTCGATTAAAATTTTACTAAAAAATAGCAATTTTAACCTTGAAATCACATCTAAAATGACGTGTCCAAATTTCAGGCCGCTCCGACTCGCCGGACAAACAAATAAACTTAACACAGGACTTTTGTTCCATGGAGTTAGGATTTATGTCTCAATAAATGTAACATAAGTATATTGTGAATAAAAAAATAAACACACACATGTTTTTTCAGTTTTATAAAATAAATATAGGCGAATTATAGAAAAATAAATTGTTTGTTGGACATTGGTCCTAAATTAGATCCCTGGGGCACTCCCGAGGAGGTGTGAAAAACTACAGATTGATAGAGTCTATATGACATACTGATCAAGATTATGACAAGACTGATCACCTAACCTTCATGTAACAGGTGATCGAACCACACTGCATTTGGTTTACAAATCCAGATCCCTATGCACCGCTGCGTACGGAAAAGGGAATGATGATGAAAAATATTTTGAAATATATTTTGATAATTTAAAAAAAAACTTATTTTACTAAGGAATTTAACAGTTCAAATTCATTTTATGCCGTTGCCTTCGGATTATTTTTTAATTAGAACCGATTCATTTTTCTATATTCCAATGGCGTGATTTGAAATACTGAAAAATTACTGCGAAATTCCACATTAAATTGGGTAAAGTTTTACAATCTCCCTCTAACTGTATTCGTCCGGTTACAAACTTTGTGTTTCATTCTAGATTCGAATTTCAAAATTAATTACGGAACGAATTTAAATTCCGAATGAGCTCTAATTGGCGGTTAGAATTTCGCGATACTGTGACAAAAACATTTGAATTTCCAACTGTCAAAAAATCAGGAAATATGAGGCTTCAAAATCAAAATACTGAATCAGAATTTCTGCTTTAATTAAGTGACATTGTTCCAAAGTTAAATAAATTATCCGCCCAATGAAAAAAACGTGTTTAAAATAGTAATTACTTGCATTAAAAACATGTGTTCGGACTAAATCTATACCTACCTACCCGTCCTTCTCGTTTCCTAGCGCACTCCAAGTAACAATAATACTACGCGTGAGTGCCGGTAACGACATTAAAAATCAGTATAAAATCTAACATTAAAGAGTGAAGTGCTTTACTAATATTTTTACAAGCGAGCTGTGCCTGCGTCATTTTAGGCCGCAAGATCCATCCAGACAAGTTGTGCCAGCGTCTTCCGACCGCCAGCTTCGCCAGGTTCCAGCACTCCTCACGCCTCATCATCAGCAGGTTATTAGAGTTGCGCAACCTTCCTTCCCTAACAATACAGTCCACTATAAATTTTCTTCCTCCTAGGACGAGGTATTCTTTACACCACGTCCAGTCCCCAACAACATGTATTATTCGTTTATTATTATTTATTTATCTTTAAACGCAATTTCGTTGTTGCACAATTAAAGACATGAATTGATTAAGGTGCTATGCATAGAATTAAGAACAGTCCAGAAAGAGCGTAAAATCATATTTGAATACATCAGACTGCGTCCAATAATTCCCCCACAAGCTTTACTTTCGCCGCGCGCATTCGTGAGGTCGCAGCGTAATGCTTGATGGGAAAAAAAATCATAACACAAATGTAAGGTAAAAAAAAAGTAATTTGTTAATTTCTCTAAAATTTTATTGTGCATCCGGAAATATTGATTGACACAACAGCGTAGATAAGTTAAGGGTCATTTAATAAGAGTAATTGAATTAATGAACTTTAAACTTAAAATATAAAACAATTTTTTTTTTACATTAAACGGATATTTTTTGTCATGTTAAATAATATTTGATGTTTTGAAGATAATGTCAGTCAAATATCCACCACAGAGTTGTTTTATCCGAGATCCAATTTTCATTAATTCTCTCATTAGATGAGCAAAGTAGGGTAAAAAAAATACTACTCTAGCAACACTAACGAAATTTCCATTTTGTTTCTTCGACAATCTGACAGATGGAAAAATAATTCAATTTTTAAGTAATGCATTTGTTATATACACATTCAATCGCTAATAACACATGAAATGGGATTGCATCCTGTTTCTTTAAGATCCTAGCAGTATTTCTACACTTTAAAAGGACACATAGTTGCGTATTGAGCGACGTCTACAAAGAAACTAATGGGTCAAAACCTACTAATTTGTTGCTTTCTATTTGATGTGCTTATGCGGTTTCTGGACTATTCTTAATTCTATGGTGCTATGTGAAAAAACAGTTATTTTTATTCAAATTAATAAATATTAAATTGATTCTCCTAACCTACATGAAAGACTTCCACTCCGTGTGCCATCTAGACCGACAAGACAAAATCTTCTATTTTACTCAGAAAACGCGTCAACAAACTATTTTAAACAATCTACAATACCTAGAATATGCGACCAATATAACAATACATTTACCGAGGCTGATATTTTTTGAGACAATGTATGTAAATTTAGGTCAAAAATTATAGAAATTTTAAGAGAAGGAGATATCTAACTTTATAATTATATAATTATTTTTTCATTTTGTTTATTTTACATTTATTAATTGAACATAATTTTAATTATTGTATTAAGTGTGAACAATATTTTTGGTGTGTGCATGAGTGTCTTACACTAATATACAAAGAAATTGGCAATATTTGTGTACATACTGTTTGTTTACCTAATAAAATAAATAAATAAAATAAAAAGCAAAGATATCTGGGATTAAAGTTTAGAACACCAGTAGCTCAATCACAAATAACTATCGACGTGCTAATAAGCGACGTGATAACAATTTCTCACTATGATTGTTTATCGTATTCGCGATCACAAAGCAACTTTCGTGAACACCAGATACTAAATGTCAAAATATTTACGTTTTGCGACGCATAATCCTGCTGCGCAATCACATATTTGAATTTCACCAGTGTAAATATGGAAAATATTCCAAAACTGCTATTTTAATTTATTTATTTATTATGCTTTACCATATCTGTGTATTTTTGTAATGTAAAAGCCGTATAACGTGTTTAGATAAATATTTCTTTTTTTAAAGCAATAGATGGAAGAATGAAAGAAATATGGATGTTCAAATATTGACAAAAGGGTGAATGTTACACAGTGTGTAAAGTAGCTGCTTAAATACATTATATTAAAATTCCTAAATTCCACACAATTCATGGTCAAAATAGCTTTGTCTTCAAAAGTGTAAAAAATTATAATAATCTTCCCATTGAACTAAAAACTATAAAAAATTATATATCCATAAATAAATTTAAAGTAAATATAAAGAAATTTTTCGAACACGTGTAAAAACTACATTAAATTTAAATTAGTATGAATGTATTATTGTTTTATGTTTTTTCTTTATACATCCTATGTTTTTTTTTTCATTTACTCGTGTTTAAAATTACATAAACTCTTATAAATAAACAACTACAACAGTGTAAGTCACTCTCCAAGCACAAGAGTTGGTCTCTTTTTTCGGATAACATTTACTAGATGTGTAAAAAGAGATGTGTATTGATTTTTTTTTAAACAAGTACCTTTTATGAAATTTGTTAATAAAAAATAATAATCAGCTAATTACAGGGCATAAGCCCTATAAATGCCTAAGCTTCCATATTCCCTTCTCTTATATGTTATTCTTCCCTTTTATAATTCGTTTACAATAATGTCAAGGAACACCGATGTTTTAGAGGGACATATTTGTAATTTATCAACTGGTAAGAAGTTGGTTTAAAATAAATATGCAGAAAAAATATTGAATAGAAACAGTATTTATATTTCGTTATTTAATTTCGCGTTAATACAAGCCTAAAGAAAATGGTTTTATTTGATCAAAAACTTTTACCAACGTAGCCCTTTACAATTCGGCAGAAAACATGGTATTGTTTTTTTCATATGAAAAGATATTTCGGCGAAATTGTTTATCGTACAATGGCATTGTTAAATATTTGAGATTTTCTGTTGGCTCAAATAAATGTCGAAAGTCTATAAAGCGGTGGAGTATTTGTAAAAAAAAATACTTAATAGAATTCTTCAACCGCGCAGTACTGTATTACATCAAAATATTCCAAATGTTCCGCATTCTTATCTGGGCTTCTTAAACTGTATTTTCACGATCGTCATCAGCAAATCCTTATCCACACCAGATGGCAGTGACAAATGGTGGTTTTATTTACAGGTAAGCTGTAAAAAAATATCATGTTTTTGTACCTACATTGAAGGTACATAATATAATGTAAGTAATATGTATACTCTAAATTGATATGTTTTTGTGGTTCTGTGTGATACAAACCTCTCATCCATGAAATCAATTCAAACGACGTTACTTCGTTATATATTATATTATATTATATATATATATAAACTATCCATTACTTTAATGCACAACTCATTAAAAAAAAACAAAAAAATAGCATAATGAATTCAGTCGATATTAGGTATTCAGTTGAAATGTCAACTGGCCGAATCGTTTTAGAAATGAATAGTGCTAAAAACGGCCGTGTCGAGCGCCATATGTCCTGCAATATGACGCATGAAAGTAAATGGTCTTATGTCAATAGTGTCATCTCAAAGAAAAATAGCCCTTAAGAAATAATGCTTGAAATACTGTTTTCCAAATCAAGAATCTTCAAATAATTTGTGTAATCTGCAAGTTTAATCTAAGAGAAAAAACCCGCACTGGGGTTAAGACATTCAAAGTATAGTATACTTATTTGTATGAAAAAATAAGCTGAAATGATCGGCTAGTTTCTTGGCTCACCGTAGGCGCTGGGTGCGCTTTATTAATATTAAAATTTATATTAGGATAAAGATACAAACGGTGGAAATGATTTCAAATAAAAAGACATTATTTATTTGTTTTGCTGTAAATAAAATTACAGTCAAACAATATAATGGTTAATCAAATATAATGGTAAGCTGCGCATAATCGCTTCTATACACGGTTCGCCCCTGCCAGATGGTGCATGGGGCACTGCGTTGTTAAACCAAATGCAACTTTTTTGTATAAGGGAAAAACCACTTTTAAAAAAAGTAATAACCCGCTAAGCCTAGAGGCTTGTCAGCAGTTGGGAAAGAAAGGATATGCAAGGAAGTTATAAATAATGAACCACAACACGCAGACCAACTGAGAGAAAATCTTAGTTGATTTTTTTCTTGGAACTGGCGGGAATCGAACCCGCGACGCCAGTTTCATAGTTGGCTGTTTTGACAACTGCGCTACGGCGCGGGCACCTGTAAATCACATATGTAATGTAATGTATTTATTTAGATAGTTATAAGATATTTATATATGAATGCCTAGTTATACCTTAACTTTTAAATACATATATTTACATATATTAGTGAGGAAACGAATTCCTACGCGGATGCGAGGCGCAAAATAGCGGGGGGCGAAGCCCTGAGGTTTCTTAGATATTATTGAGCGGAGTGGACTGTAATTTAATTTAATGAAAATAAGTTACTATCTTAGTGTAAAAACATCTTTGAAAGTAATTATTTCATGTCTCCTCGGCGGATATTTCTCCATTCGATTTTCTTTTTCCGGATTTTTACCTGAGAGCAGCCATCGAGTTGAAATCACTCGTCCAGGATTCTGGTTCTATTTCAGTAACAGAACTGTGTTTTTCATCTGCCCGGACACGGACAAAACTGTATTTTAAAGGTTTTTTCTTTATTAATTTATTCAGTATTTCATTTTTGCAAACGTGAATATAATTTGTTTATAATGTATTCCCAACTGGAAAATCTAGTGCCGGGGAATACATTTTTCGTTTTTTTTAGACAACGAACAGTTTATTTCTTTTCGAAAAATATTTTCCGGAGTTGCCTAGTATGCAGGTGAAATAACTTAGGCGAATCTTGAACTCCTTAAAAATCATCATTTGGAAGAATGAAAGAAATATGGATTTTTAAACACAGGCAATTCTGCCTTTCTGTCATTTGACAGGCCATAAGCCAAGACTTGCATAATTCTTTTTCTCAAAAGTTTTCTATCTCTGACATAATATGTTATTCTTATGACTTTGGTGGTTAAATATGTAGGATTAAGGTTTACGAGTGTTGGTTGGAGTAAGAGATAGTTAGAGATTGACAAAGAAGACACTAGGTTGCTGTTTGATGTTTATTTATTACATGGCGAAAAAGATACAGCACTCGATTGTGTAGTGCGAGCGTAGCGGCGATGATGGGTTGAAGAGACTGCACTTGAACTACTTGCTGGAACCGAGTTACTTTGTCGGGCTGGTCTGACTGACTAAACTGAACTGAACTTGTCGGGCCGACTGACTGAACGGGCAGAGTGACTTGCGTTGCATTATGTGGTATCTTTATAGACAAAGTTCCTTTGTAGTTCATTTCTTCATGGTAGGGACGATGTGAATGTACTGCAGAACGATGCCCTCCGATTTCATGTGCAATGCTCATAGAGTTGCATTATACGTATGTATTGGATTCGATAGAAAATGATGACATTGCATCGTCGGTCATTAGTCTACTTCAGATGAACTAATTTAACACGTGTGTATCATCGATTATGAACTATGGACCTCACATATACAAAACTCGTTTGCAAAAAATTGGACAAACTCAAATGGCGCAACTCCCGAAGAAAATTTTTTCTCAAAAAGATTTTCCCAACTTTTTGTCTTAATTTATTTATTCATTTTTAATTTACTTACATTTTACACATTGTTGTACTTTTTATGGCATTTTCGGTTGTGCTCGTGTTAATCCATTAAAATTAGCCAAAAAATATATGGTTAATTAGAATATTCAATAACATATTATTTAAATTAAATAATATTAAGAATAACAGTTAAAAAAACAACATAAAAACCTTTTTTTTAAACTTAAATATTATAATGTCAAAAACATAAACTAAAAAATAGAATAAACTTAATAGACTAAAACATAATAGGCGAATTAACATCAAATTAAAATAATAATAGAACAAATATAAAAGACAGCGATTATAATATATATATTGCTTTATTTTTTTTTAAACCAACTTAACTTTTAAACACAGTTCTATATTTTATTACTTTATATTGTATTTTCTTTAAATTTATGTTGTTAATACACTCATCTTTTTATTTTTATACCAACTATACTTCTTAACACTGTTCCTATATTTTATTTCTTTATATTGTGTTTTTTTTTTAATCTATGTTGTTTATATACTCATCTTCTTTTTTTATACCAACTTTACTTCTTACTTCTTAACACTGTTCTATCTTTTGTTGCTTTATATTGTATTTTTTAAATTTAATGTTGTTTATACACTTATATTTTGTAAAACTTTCATGTATGTAAATGCCTTATGGGCGTGAAAAAATAATAATAAAAAAATAATAAAAAATAAAAAAATAATATTATCATAAAAATTACAGATAGTCGCAAAAAGTTACTGAAAGCTTTGGTCATGAAGCAAGTCGAGGAAGCAGAGCAAAATGCCCTGGCAAAAAGTAGCTGGTCAGCACCACGCGAAGGAACTGACAAAAGGGTACTCGCAAAAGTTTACTTTTGACCTAATAAAGCTTGGCCAAAACTAAGTGAAGGTTATCACTGGAGCCCGCCCGGGGCACTACAGATTGAACTAACACCTTGCTAGAATGAAACTTTTTGAAACTTCTATATGTAGGTTATGCTGTGCAGATGAGGAAACAAACACCTATACACACTATCAAAACTCTTTAGTGCTTAACTGTTTGCCCTCTTCTAGAATATGCCTTTATTTATTTATTTGACACTTTATAAATATATATATATAAGGGCGGCCATATTGCTTTAAGGCAATTTCTTCCTACCTACCCAAACCGTTCAGGTTGAGAAAATTATAAATATATGGACATATTGAATCTTACCATTTTATACAAAAATTAAAAACAAAGACTAACAAAATAAAAATATACAAAAACAATAACACTATACTATGAAGAGTGGAGAGGGGATGGAACGGAAAAAAGAACGATAAAGGAAAAATTTAAATATTTATATAGTGACATTTCAATCTTGACTTAAATGTAAATAAAGAAGGAGCATATACATCATCATCTGCATATACAAAATACCTCTCTGATACGTTTGAATGTCTAAGGTTATCAATATACAATAAATACAATGGGGGCCCAAAGGAATTATTATGTATGTAAATTATTATTTTCGTAGGACTTTTTCAGTGCACAATACAAAATTTGAAGACATAGACTACACAAACATCACTCAGACAGATTTAAAATATACACTAAAAATACATTATGTAACTTGGTACACATTATAATAATAAATATATACATCTCCTTTCCCCTCCTTATCCTCTCCTTATGCATCCTTGTCCTAATCCCGCCCAATTTACAATAACTTACTGTTCTTTAAAAAAAAAAAACTTTGTTTATTGAAAAATATTAACGAGTACATGAAAATAAAAATTTTATATGTATAAACTTATATGTATTTAACTAACTTTGTACACTTTGTGGAATCTGTCATTAGTTCTGAGTTTAAACACTATATCTGTTTGTTTACTATAAATATGTATGTAGAACTGTTGGTTTCGCAAATAAAATAAAATAAAGGGCATTTGAATTTTTAATAAGCTCATTAGTGCCTTTTGGTGAACCAAATTAACATACAATTCTAATTTGTGAAAGCACACACATTTGTATGATTTAGATGAAATGTTTTTGTTATGCACACATAAGCAAGTTTATTAAAGAATTGGATGGACTGTTTGTATTATATTATGTATGTATGTATGATTAGTGATTGTGATGACATAAAAAATGTGACATTTCCAAAAAATACTTTCTTTTAAATCCGGACAGTAAAATATTTACGCATGTCACAGCATCTTTCTTCATTAGCGTTATTCTCTAAGATCGTCTCAGTAAATTAAATATTTAAAAGAAAAATACGGGTTTTAAAAAAAGATCACGAAGACAAAACATAAAATATTTCTTCAACGGAATGTTTATTTTTAATATTTTCGTTCTTATGAAATCATAAGATCAATAAACAAAAATAATTGTTTACTTTGGATCTATAAAGATAACATTTTTTAATGTCGCATAGTGGATAGTGGAGCTAGGTAGAAGTAAAATGGATTGTCTCATTCGCCCATACCAATATTGAATCAACTGCTCCACAAGTGTATAGCTTATGTTAGGCTTTTGTTATTTTCATTGCGTGTTTTGTAATTTAAATAATATGGATATACATAAATACCTTGTTTTTAAAACTGTCCGAATATTTGTTAATTATCTTCGTTTTTTTAAGTTAGTCTTCTTTGTTTATTCTCAAAAGTAATTTAAAAAAAGCAAATTGTTAAGTGTCATCGGCACGGGAAACCCCAGTGAGGTCACATTATTTTTGTTATTAATTATAGTTTGTAAGCAAAAAATTTAAATAGTTCTGCTTCACAAAATATTTGTAGGAACGAAAACAATTGGTAATATTTTTAATTGAATCGGCATTCACTTCGTAACACTTCATTATAAATTATTATGAAAATAAAACTTTGTTATCAGTAACACTCTCTTAGCCGAGCGATGTCTTCCCACACATTAAATCTTAGACTTACTTATTGCAACTTCCACTTATGTGCTAAATTTTAAGAAATAAATTCGACTTAATGTTTTGTCCATGTTTTCATATCTGTACTTAAGATAACCATCCATTCATATGCCAACACTTTAGATAAGAATAAAAACCCCTGCTCTAAGTTTCACTGATTAATCTGTTTATTTTTTGTTTAGATTCGATGACATTGTGAACAATATTCTGTGTTTATTATATTAGTTTTATATCACCCGTCGATGGGAGGAGTGCTCTCCCGAAACTATAGTTGTGTTCTTGTAAAAGAATAAAACTGTGTAACACTGATAACAAAGTTTTATTTTCATAATAATTTACAATTGGTAATATTCACTAATTACAGCAGAAATTAAAAACGTTTAAGAGAAGGAAATACGAATGTCTAGGAATTTACAGGGCTTATGACCTGTCATTTTCTGGTTTATGTGGCTTCTTTACACACAGTGTAACATTTACTATGTTAAAGCATCCATATTTCTTCAATTCTTTCGTCAGTTGATTTTAGTAAAGTTAAGACATGGCGCGATTAAGCCCACACCGGTGCACAAACTTTATCCTATTATAGTTATCGCTACACCCAACATCAGGAGAAACGTAGCAGCGGACACAGAGAGACACAAACAGGCCCACGACCCTAGACACCCCCTTCACGACCATCGAATGGCTCCTCCGAGACTGGGATCGAGAAGAAGTTTCCTCAAAGTCACAACTGACTCGGAGACCTCTGCAGAAAAACGCAGAGAGGATCTGTGGAGAGAGGAACTCGGCAATAGGCTCTGGATAATGCCATCTGAAAGCACAAACACCGCCCACAATTTGTATTTCCCTAAGTGGAAAGTTCTTAATAGACTAAGATTAGGGGTGACTAGGTGCAAATACAACCAACGAAGGTGGGGTTTTCTGGGGGGAGATGACATGAACTGCGATTGTGGAGAGGTGCAGGATGCTCCTCATCTGCTGCGGTGCCCACAAATGCAGTTAACTTGTGATGATAATGATTTGAGGATGGCCACTGACATGGCGATATCTGTCGCTGGACACTGGAGTGACAAGGTCTAAAGTCCGGACCCGATAAGTAAGTAAGTAAAGTTAAAGAGCTGAAACCTTTATTGTTGTGAAGATATTCGTCTGTTCTCCGTTCCTATTTTTTTTTTATTTATTCATATAAAGTAGTTAAATTGATGAAAATCATATTTGATAAATTGTTCAAGAGAGCGGTTTAAAGTTGTAAAACTGTTTAAAATGTACCTCTCGAAGTGAAAACACAATTCATTGCTGTATTTTTGGATTTATAGACTTTTGATAAGAATATTTAACATATTACAACAGAGATGAAGAACATTTCAGAAAAGGTAATATGGGAGTCCAGGCATCTACAGGGCCTATGACCTGTCATTGGCTGGTTTAAGTGGCCACTTTACACACTGTGTAACATTCACCATTCTGCCCATATTTGAACATCCATATTCTTTCAATTCTTTCATCTGTTAAAGTTTGTACAGTAAAAGAGCTGAAACCTTTATTTATGCGGGTGTGATTCGTGTCATTTAATTATTTCACCTACATACTAGGCAACGCCTGAAAATTTAATTTTTAATTTCTATACTTCTTCATGGACCAGGTTAATTTATCAACAATATTTTGAGTTTGTTCAAATTTTTGTTGACAAGGACTGGATTCAACTCCCTGGGGAGCTGATAACATTAACATATTACAGCAGAGAAGAAGAACATTTCAGAAAAAGTAATATGGAAGTCCAGGTATCTACAGGGCCTATGACCTGTCTTTGGCTGGTTTAAGTGGCCACTTTACACACTGTGTAACATTCACCATTCTGCCCACATGTGAACATCCATATTCCTTCAATTCTTTTATCTGTTGATGTTTGTGAAGTTAAAGAGCTGAAACCTTTATTTATGCGGGTAAGATTCGTGTGATTGAATTATTTCACCTACATACTAGCCAACGCCTGAAAATTTTCTTCTTCATCTGTGTTGTAATATGTTAATGTTATCAGCTCCCCGGGGAGTTAAATCCAGTCCTTGTCTGCAAAAATTTGGACAAGCTCAAAATATTGTTGAAGAATATTTAAGAAAAAAACATTGAAAGTATGGACTATCAAATAACTGTGGGACTTCAATGTTTTTAGTTCTAACCGTCCGACCCACGCCCTTACTCCTTTTCGGACTTTTGTTTAAAAAGTAACGTAGAATATTGAATGAAAAAAAATGTATTCATGAAACTTTCTTCGGGCAAAAACATTGAATTACGTGCCATCAATTAAAATATTAATTATTTATGAAAATAACACGTAAATATAAATATAATGACTTGATATTAACTCTTGTGTGGCTGTGATGTCACACTAGTCGACATAAGACACAAGATTTACAACTTATTATCACAACTTGATATATCTCTCTTATTTTTTTAAATGATGAATTCGCATTTTTTGTAATCTTCAAATGGACATTTTTGCACCGGATTTGGAAAGTGAATTTTGTATAACTATGCTGGATGTTAATACAAAAAAATATTTATCCTCGCTACGCGAAAAAAGAGTGTCCGCTAATTCAGCAACACATATGTATAAGATATCAGAATCACAAGGAAGACAGAAACGCTGTTTTATGGCAGGTGTTAGTGTGAAAGAGACAAAAACAAAAGTAAGTAAAGTGTAAAATAGATTCAGATTTCAGCCGGTTGATAACAGTGATGGGAAACGCACGCGCGTAATCTGAGCGGCGTATTTATGATTATTAATTTATTTTACTATAACAGGGCTAAATTATATGTTTATTTGCATAAATAATGGAAAAGGGATTATTAAACAGTATGTCTCCATGTTTTTTTTTTTAATTTTTGAACTTTAAATTATTCCGTTTTTTACTAGTGGTAACACGATGTTACATCACCGCGCGCAAAGGGATTATTTACCACAGTCTTTTAAGAGTTAATAACAATAAAACGGTATGCGTACAAAAACAAAGTAAAAATATGTTATCAACGGCAAAAGAAATTACATAATGGCTAAGTATGGTTGATTATGACAATTAGGCTTAATCTTGTGCAAAATACCTCGCTGCGACAGAGGTACAGATAGTGTTTTTCTGGGTTATTATGCCGTGTTTGTGGGCTTTGTATTGCCGACGTTTCGGAGCACATTGCAGTGTCCATCTTCAGGGCTGAATGTATGAGTGTAGTTTTTAGTGTGTTTAATTGTGAGGAATTTGTACCGTGTCGCAGTCGGGCAATGTATGTGGTTAAGTGTGTGGAGTTTGTACCGTGGGCTTTGGAAGCACCGGGTACCATGAGGTTCGTAGTCGTAACCCATCATCCCTGTTTATGTTATTAGGATGCTTGTATATTTCTATGGCTTCCTTTATTAAACGGGCTTGATGATTTTTGGGCTTTCCAAAGACATCGGCAAACGATCATCCGAAAAACAGACATCCGAAACGTCGGCAATACAAAGCCCACAAACACGGCATAATAACCCAGAAAAACACTATCTGTATTCTGAAGGCCGTGAAAACCTACGAACCTTGGCGACAGAGGTAGTTTGTGACAACAATTGTGGAGTTTATTCGGTATCCACTGCTTTAATACCAGCAAACCGTTGATTTTTGTTGAAAGCAGAGTATTATTACCGCACTACTAGTGTTTAAGAACAAGCTATTTCAGTAGTGGTATACCGGAGGACTCCAATTTTAGCATTAATAGAATCTGAATATATTAACAAAATGACATTCAAAACACAATTTTGTAAAAAATTAGACTTCCAGCCTTTTAGCTTTAGGGTACAGATATTATAACAAAAAAATAATAACACATCGCTAGCTCTAAACTGGCTAAACTGGCAGTGCACAACGGAGTTTTAGTCCCAACACTTATATATGGAAGTGAAACATGGAACTGGCAGAGGAAGGATGAAAGCCGAGTAAACGCGGTTGAAATGCAATCTCTTAGACGAATGTATGGGAAATCAATGTATGATAGGGTTACGAATGATGAAATCAGGCGAGAGTGTAAATCTGAGTCCAGTATAATTGATAAGATTAAGAAAGGGTCTCTGAGATGGTTTGGTCACATAGAACGAATGGACGACGAAAGAATGGTAAAACAAGTATATATGGCGAAAATGAACGGCAACGTGAGACGAGGACGACCAAGGAAGACGCGACATGATCAGATAAACCAAAGTCTTAAGTCTGTTCATGTCAAAAGCAGACAGAACCGAGGGGCGTGTATGACAAGATGTATGAATGTGGAAGAACCTAGGAATGCATGCCAGGATAGACGTGTGTGGCAGTCCGTTATCTCTGCCTATCCCTCCGGGGAAATGGCGTGATGGTAGTAGTAGTAGTAACCTAGCTCTATGAGGCCAAGAGCCCTGTATTGAGTTAGAATACAACAAAACAGAAAGTGGAAGCATGCATATATATATTTATATATATATATATGGTATGTGTGTGTATATATATACACACATCCCTTTGCGCGCGGTGATGTAACATCGTGTTACCACTGTAAAAGACGGAATATTTAAAAGTTCAAACATTTGAAAGAAAAAAAACATGTGGACATACTGTTTATCAATTCCTTTTCCATAATTTATGCGAAAACAATTTATTTAACCCTGTTATGGCAAAATAATTTAAAAATCACAAATACGTCGCTCATGTTACGCGCGTGCGTCCGCCGTCACTGTCATCAACCGACTGAAGACTGAATCTGTTTTAGACAACACCCGCCGCAGAAGAGCGTCCTGTGTCTTCCTTGTTATGATTTCTATCTTCGTGCTCTCTCTTGTATACGGCATCTGAATAGATGTGTTGCTGAATTAGCGGACATTCATTCTTCGCGGAGCAAGGATAAATATTTTTTGTATTAAGATTTAGCATAGTTACACAAATTTTACTTTCTTAGTCGGCTGTGAAAATGTACATTTGAAGATTACAAAAAATACAAATTCTTCATTAAAAAAATAAGAGAGATATATCAAGTCTTGTGTCGTATGTCGACTAGTGTGACATCACAGCCACACAAGAGTTAAAGAATAAAAACTTAAATTCCAATAAACATCTGGACAACACGTTTTAAAGTACTATATTCAAATCTATGCAAAGTCTCGCAGTAGTCTCCTGCAATGGTCTCTTTCCTTAGACAAAACCCGCACTTGTACACTTCTAAAAATAAAAGAATTACAAAAGTATGAATATGGAAGATCTTAGAACTCGGAACAACTTAGAGTCATGAGCCATAAGATGCACCCGAGTACAGCCAAACGTAATCCGACACACCCTGACCGCAGGTTCCGGCTAAGCCGAAGTTTTAGCCAATTCCGAAATCGCGGCTGAAACTTGTTTTATTTGCCGAAATTGGCCGGAAACGAAACTTCGGTCGGTCACAAGTGCATTATTTACTTTTTTATTATTTTTATCATGAAAATGGTTAATTGCATTGGCCACGCCCCAAATACGTCACGATTCGGTTAAATTTTAAATTTTGTTTGTGACCGTTTACATTTAAAAAGAACATCGTCATCGAACATGAATCTTGATGTCACGATTGTCGCGTTTTTGTAAAGACATGTTAACAATTTAATTTTTAAAATATGTATGAAAACGTGAGGGATGGGGGATGTGCTTTTAAAACAAATATTTTACCGGTCGCAAAAATACAAAAATTAATCATAAAAGTTATTTTGAAAAAGCCGTCAACTTTTCCCATTGTTCAATTATTAAAAAAAATTAAGGTTTTAGATAAAATTGTTATATCAAAAAAATTGTTAGCTTCAAATACAAAAAGATAAAATAAATAGTAGTGTTTCAACGTCACAAAACGTAAGTACGCGACCTAGAACAGGTGGAAATAATCTTAATTCCCAAATTAAAAACAACTACAGCACAACATAATTATTCTTATAGAGGAATATTTTTCTTTAATAAAATGAACAACAATAAAAAAAATACAGTCAGGAATACAATTTATTTAAGAAAGAGGTAAAAAGTTACATTTATAATTCTTCCTTATGTAACACTGATTAAAAACACCGTTCAATTTATTTTTTGGTAATTTTTGGTCTGTTTAAATTGGTTATGTTTTTTGTGAATATTTTAGTTTTTTTATTGTTTATTATGTTAAGTATAATTAGGTTAATTGGATTAATTTACGTTTTTTTATTGTTATTATTATGTTAACTTTGTTAAATAGCTAATCTTAGGCATGTTTCACATTTTGTAAAATGTTTCCCTCGGCACGGCACACCCCAGTGAGGAAACATTAAAAAAATAATACAATCAATGTAAAAGTATAAATAAATAAATAAAAATAAAATAAATGTAATCCTAAAAATATTTATAATAAAAATAAAATAAACTATTGAAAGACGTCACTCCCCATTATGTAAACAAATTTGTTTATTTCTTTTACGTAATAGGAAAAGTAAATGTAAATATATGTATTTAATTCATGTAAAATAATGTATTTAGTGGTAATATTGTATTATTATTTGGTATCTGAATAATTATTTTTTTTTTTAAATACATTTCTTCAAAGTATCCATATTAATTTTGAAAACATATTTTATTTTTCTCAGTCCATTTCACATGTTTTTTTCGGCATTCACAGTATAGGATATTTCCTTATTGTTTCTTACTCACTTAAACACAGTTTCGGAACCATTTTTTGACATTTTTGATGGCGGTTCTTACTATCCCCCTTTGGGGTATTTAGAGCAGGAATTTAATACTGACAAGCCACCTGAGGTTTAACTCTTTATTACTACAAGGGTTACCTTGGCCCGTATTCCAATGGGAAGTTCACGTTTGTCTTCAATTTTATCTACGAAGTTAAATTAAGTTTTGTGCATAAAAAATATAACATGCATATGATTTATTTTTTTCTAAACATGTTCAGTTACAAATTACCGATGAAGGAATTTTAAATTTTCGTACAAATATTTATAATTTTGTGCATTTTGTATATATTAAAAAAAATATTATTTATTTAATTCAAATTTATTAACGGACACTGTCCATGTATACAGTTTAAAGGGTTTAAATATTACAATAAAAGAAAAGTTTAAAATTAAAAAAAAAAAGAAAAGAAGCATTAACAAACATAAGGGACATCGAGACAAGATCTGGACTATTTATTTAGTGCTCGTTTAAATCGTTGTAAACTTAAACCAAAAAAGTCCAGATCTTGCCTTGAGTTAACAATACGGCAAAGATGGGTCATTGGAGAATTTAGGCCATAGTTTGTTCTATGCTGTCTTATCTACGTGTATGTTCCACCTTAAGTAAATATCCAATGTGCATAGCTAAATATTTTGTATGATCGACCTTTTCTCTAGTTTGGCAGTCACATTCGCTGTTTCTTGCATTTGTACATTCATGATTTTTTAGAATTCTTTCTATTGGCTGATTCCGTTTGTCTATACGAAAAGTCTGATATTTTGTTTTGCGCGCGTTAAGTGTAAGTAAGTTATAGTCAAGCCATGTTTGCGTATTTTCCAAGTATAAATATTATTACATATATATCGATTTTATTTTATACCGTCTCGATATGTATCGATGAAGATAGAGTTTATAATCGCAGCCCTAGGCACGAACGCGTGACACCCAAACATTCTCAAATTCTATTGCGTACCACATAACTCACCTACGCATAACCATATCGTATGAGGAGAAATAGTATTAAAGAAAAAAATTTACTGTTTGGTTTATTTTTTTTCAGTTTAATAAAATGCATTTTTTCAGTGTGAGGTACAAAACGACGTCGCGTCATATTACATTCAGTAACTTAATGACAAATAACTATCGACGTGTCTAAAAACATGCCAAGCATTTGAGCAATCACAATGAACAATAATGAACATGCTTAAGTTATCGCAGTCATAAATCAACGCGTGTGTAATCTCTAAGCCAACGCTCGTGTCTGTTTGTTCTCTGTTTTCCTCGTAAATAAATACAGTTCACTGGCGAAAAATCGGCGTTTACTATAAAAAAATTATACATTATTCTGCATTTGCAAAATAGTAAGGAGTATCTAATACAAAATAATGAAAATTTAATTACAATTACTACGGCGACGACTGCTTTTCTTGACATTTGGCTTGCCAACCGCCGCGCCGGCTGAATGTTGAATAGCACGATAAATAATAAATAAATAAATGAAAGTCGCAGTTTTGGAATCTTTTTCATATTTACAAAGATTAAATTCAAATATGTGATTGCGCAGTAGGATTTTACGACGCAAAATGTAAATATTTTGGCATTTAATATTAGGTGTTCACGGATGTTGCATTGTGATCGCGAATAAGATAAACAACCATGGTGATAAATTGTTATCACGTCGCTTATCAGCACGTCGACAGCTATTTGTGATTGAGCCACTGGCAGTCTATATATATAGTTTTTCGCCTCTTTGTAAAACCTGTGTTCGGACCAACGCCCAACCTAATCTATACCCAGGGCCGGGCTTAGACTTGAAAAGGCCCTAAGCTTTTTGAAATATGGGGCCCTTTATAAATCCAAATATTTTATGTCAGTGACAAATATGATTTTCGGATACCTAGATGGTTAAACTAAAAAAATAAGAATTATATTGAAAGTGAGATAATAAATTTTTAACTTAAAATCATTTTTTATTCATAACAAACTTAAAAATTCAAACTTAGGTAAAAATAAACAAAAGTTCTTTTAAATGGCACAATTTACAAAGGCTTACTTTTTAAGCTTAGTCAATTAATTCTTCAATTTATTGATTTTTGTGAAGTAAAAAAGCTGTTTTGTTATGAAACCTTGATTGTTGTGAAGATATTCATCTGATTTGATTAGTTGACATGTTAGACAACGACGAAAAACAATATGTGAAATAGTTCAAGTGAAGAAAAATCAACAAATGGATGAATTTGAAACATAGGCAGAATGGTAAATGTTACATATTGTTTCAAGTGGTCACTTAAGCTAGCCAATGACAGGTCATAAGCCCTTTTAATGCCTAAAAATGTTCTCCATCTCTGTTGTAATTTGTTTAAATTAAAGACTCCTTAAAGAGTGAAATCCAGTCTTTTGTCTACAAACATTTGGGTTATTTCAAAATATTTAAATATCAGTTCAGTGCTACTTTGTTTTCTTACGCTCGGTTAAAATAAGAGCATTTAATTATAGTGCGAAATTACTTCCAAATGTACGGAAAAAAATATAAAAATGATTTTAACTAAAACGAACTGCTTTGATCGACATCACTAGTTTTTTCCAATCAACCAATAATAGAGTGTGTTATAGATTTTCGGTTTACAGGAAGCTACAGTTACATCACAAGTAGATTGTAAAGGGAAAAAAACGTATATTATTTTATGTAACTATACAAATAAATAAAAAATATTTAAAAATTCACCAACCAGAAGAACTTACCAAAGAGAACTTGTGATGCGAAGTAATTAAAAAATTTCGAAACTTTAAAAAATCATAGCGATGATAATACGATAAGTAAAAATACTTTTTTTGTTTATTATTATGAAAATAAAACTTTGTTATCAGTGTTACACAATTTTATTATTTTACAAGAACACAACAATAGTTTCGGGAGAGCACTCCTCCTATCGACGGGTGATATAAAACTAATATAATAAACACAGAATATTGTTCACAATGTCATCGAATCTAAACAAAAAATAAACAGGTTAGTCAGTGAAACTTGGAGCAGGGGGTTTTTTTTCTTATCTAAGGCATATGAATGGATGGTTATCTTAAGTACAGATATGAAAACATGGACAGAACATTAAGTCAAATTTATTTCTTAAAATTTAGCACATAAGTGGAAGTTGCAATAAGTAAGTCTAAGATTTAATGTGTGGGAAGATATCACTCGGCTAAGAGAGTGTTAACAGACGCTGGTCTAAAGCTAGGGTTTCCTAGGACAGCGGTGTCCGTATTTTAACGGCTGTAGTGAACGGTGATGCGGTGGACAGCCGTCGTATTGGTGACTAGAGAGTGGTTTTATTTTTTAACGGTGATATCAACACCATTTTTATAGGAAACCACTCTCTAGTCACCGTTACGACGGCTGTCAACCGCATTAATGTTCACTACGGCCGTTAAAATACGGGCACCGCTGTCCTAGGAAACCCGAGCTTAAGAGGGTGAGTGCGGTGAGGGTGGTCGCAAAGGGAACATAGTCAATTAAGGCGAGGGGTGGTTAAATGTGTGATTATTAATTAGGTTATTCTCAGAATTAAAATTTTTGTGAATTTCTATAATTTCTAAATTATTTATATTATTGTGTAACACTGATAAAAAAAGTTTTATTTTCATAATAATTTATAATGAAGTGTTACGAAGTGAATGCCGATTCAATTAAAAATCCTTTTTTTGGCTCAGCTTAATACTATTAACAAATATTTTATTTGAAAAAACCACTGATTTCCTTATTCTGCTTTTTTGGCTTACGGTGTAGACGGGTTAGAGACCATAGATCTTAGAACACCTTTACCTAGGATCCATAGATAAATATATGATAGTAGAATGGCGGGAATGTACAATTCTGTTTATATCTATGCCGCAGTCGAGAAATGGCTCAGAACGGAGCCATTTTATTTATCGCCACCATTTTGCAGTGCAGCCGTTCCGAATTCAAAATGGGTAACAAATTGGCGGGAAACTGTTGCTGTTGGCTGCCACAAGCCACAGAGTATTCTCGGGAGATTAATGGAAAATAATTTAAAAATAAATAGAGTTAAGAAACTGTGTAAATAAATGAATCTGTCCTGGAGGGCCGAGAAAATAAATATTAATTTACATTAATTAAAAGGTTTTTACGCTTTCAGGTGTTTTTTAATAAATCAGCAGGGTTTTCACATAGAAATCTTTCTTAAATTATTTTATTCATTTATTTTTTTAAACAATACCAAAATACTAGTAATATACACTTACAAAACAAAATATAACTGGGCCAGTCAGCTCTTAAATATTAAAATTACATAAAAAAATATTAAGATTAACAGTTCTTACACCCCGTGTGACGAGTGATATGTGATGTTATTTTATCGACTTGGTATTTGAACTATTGTGTTATTTTATATAATATTCCCTCATACCAGCACTTTTGCTGATTGGGAATATTTCGTACAAATAAAATATGTAATGTTATGTAATATGTAAAGTTTAAAAACCTTGTATTTTGTCATAAATAAATCAATTAAAATCTATATCTAAGATCGAAAGTTCAAAATTTGAACAAAATAAAAGCGTTAAATATATTACAACAGAAAGAAAAAACATTTTGAGAAAAGATTTTTAAAAAAGGGTTAAAACGAAAAAAAATCTTTGACATATTTTTTTAATTTTTAAAATATGTCAATCGAAGCCTAAACTGGAAGTGCACAAAAGAGTTTTAGTCCCAACACTTATGTATGGAAGTGAAACATGGAACTGGCAGAGGAAGGATGAAAGCCGAGTGAACGCGGTTGAAATGCGATCTCTTCGAAGAATGTGTTGTAAATCAATGTATGACAGGGTTACGAATTATAAAATCAGGCGAGAGTGTAAATCTGAGTCAGAATTGATAAGATTAAAAAAGCGTCTCTGAGATAAATTGGTCGTGTAGAACGAATGGACGACGAAATAATGGTAAAACAAGTGTATCTGGCAAAAATGAACGGTTACGTGAGACGAAGACGACTAAGAAAGACATGCATGATCAGATAAACCAAAAAGCTATATAATGTAATTGCGCCAAAAATATTTAATGATTTAATGCCAAATATAAAAGACTCAAAAAATAAAACAAATTTGAAATAAAAATAACTGCAAATATAAAAAGTGTAGCGAAAGATTTTTTTGAAGAACATATTTAGATTAATAAACGTAGTACTCGATATAATTGGTACACATATTATTTATATTTTTATGTATTATATTACTTTTTTTTTATTTTTTATTATACTATATTTTTTATGTTTAAGTAACATGTATTCTTGGCACATATATATTAACAATTATTAATTTCTTACATTCGATTAGCTAGGCATTTATAATTAAGTAGTTTTAGTTTTTTGCTATTATTATATTAGTATAGAACTACTTATACTTTAAAAGGTAAAATATCTACATCTTAAAACAGGCTGAGCCATGTTAAATGGAGACTATCTTAAACAGAAAACACTCAGTTTTCATGTTATATTCACTAGTTTTATGTAGATTCCCTGTTGTTAAATATATATACTTATTTTACGCAATTAATCAAAATCCAAAATAAAATCTTAAGTCTGTCTATATCAAAAGCAGGCAGAACCGAAGGGCATGTTTGGCAAATTGTATGAATGTGAAAGAAGCTAGAAACGTATGCCAGGATAGATGTGTGTGGCGGTCCATTCTCTCTGCCTACTCCTACGGGGAAATGGCGTGATGTTAGTACTGACATCTAGAAGGTAGTAGTAGTAAGAATCGTTATCTATTCTAATAAGTGCATATCTATTTCTTGTCCATTTGAACTTATAATTGATTTATTTGTGAAAAGAAAGAAAAAAACATTATTACAAAAAAAAATATATTTACAAATAAAACAATATTATAGGCCAAATTGTGGTTTTCTATTCATTACTAAATACTCGTACAATGTCAAAATAGAAGAAAAAAAGCATACATTTAAAAAGCCACTCCGCATCATTCCACACTTAAAATAAAATATTACATTAATAATAAAATAATAAAAGAACAAGTTTTTCCTTTTACCGGCGGATCCATACGGAATAACCCCAGATCAGTCTTCCTCGTTTCTTCTTTCAAACAAGAGAAAATAATTACAATATTAAAGTGTAAAAAAAATAAAAATATTAGGTAGGTACAGTTAGATTGAATTATATTGATTATTTTCAATAAGGGTTCTAGCATTTTCTTTTAATTTGTTTAAAGTGAGGAAATATACATCGATTTCAGTAAAACACGTGTTATAATTATTTAGAGTTTTGGGAAAAGATGCATTCTTATTATTATTTATGCTTGAAATGCCAACATGAAATAATTGTTGCAGCCGAGTTGTGCGTTGAGGGATGCGAAATAAAATTTTATCAAGCAGTTGAGGGCAATCTAAGTTGTTATTGCATATTTTGTAAAGGAAGACGGTATCATTGATGATTCTTCTAGATTGTAACATATTGATTTTGTGATGTACTGCATAGTTATTGAAATGTAAGTATTGACGATAATTTAGGTGATAAGATTTTTTTTAATTCTTTCAATTCTTAAAACATATTTGGAATATTGGGGAGACCAGACAGTGCAGCAATATTCAAAGATACTGCGTACATGTGCAAAATATAATGTTCTTATACTCTTTAAAATATAGCTTGATTAAAATAACAGCTGCCAAACTAATGTGACTACTGGTGGGAAAGTGCTGATCACCGATCATGTACCGATCGAATCAATTTCATCAGTTTTTTCATACAAACGTGAAACTCTGCTTCCGAAAATTGATATAAAAACGCAATAACAAATCTATTATAGTGTGTTTAAGAAATTTTTTCACCATAAAATAAGGCATTTATACTTTTTTCATGAACCTCATAAAATGTTTTTTTTTTATTCGATCAAGTTGTCCATCTCTCATGTTTTTTCAAAATGATATAACCGTCGCGTCGTTAATAATTAGGTTTATTTTAGTTTTTTTTTTCGTTTTAAAGCTGATTTTATATATTTATGTTGATTTATAAGTCAAGCATTGTATAAAAAAATTCATTTATAAAACAGATACGAATGATTTTTCGTGTGGCAATATAAATCACTCCTTAGACGTTACTACAAAGGTATGTCGTCACTTTTGCTGACAACTGTCATTCTAATCAAGCTATATTTTAAAGACAATAGGTAAAATATTTTGCGGTTTTTGTAAAAATGCCCATACAATATTATACTACGGAAAAGACGTTAAGTTCGCTATTTAACGAATGTCATACGATATTATGCTTCTTATAAGACGTTAAGTGAAATATTGTATGAATTACATAGTTACAACATTTTACATTGAGATTATTTGAAAAAAATATTTTATGTGTGACAAACGTTAGTTATTTGATACTCACAAACGACGTGTATAGTTGAAAGAAGCATTAACGACAATATGCGTCGTTATTCTGTATTTTTTAACAAATATAAAATACTAGTATTTAAATCAAACAAACGTGATATTTTTTACCCTCTTTCATGCAAATGTGGGCTTTGGTTATTATACGATGAATGTGGATTAAAAGGCTTACATACTTTTTTTATAAAGCCCAATGTTAATCATATTCTTTTGCGGCTTTGGCGAGCCTGAGCAGTTGTTTTTTTGCATTCGTTCCATTACCAATGCAGTACCCAATGCACCACTATGAAATAATGATGTACCCATAGCGTATGCAACAGTAAATGCCCGCCTCTCGTAAAGTGGTCAGAAAAGTTCCTAGCAGGACCAAAGTACGCTTCCTCTCCGACATTCTCATAAAGGATTCAAAACACAGACAAGCAAATTCGTTTCCGCTCCTAAATATTCTGCACTCTAAATCGGACGTGGCGGGGTTTTAAAATCTATGAAACAGACTCTTCCCAACATCTGTCCTACATCCTACATCATTTATTTACCCAAGCTTACATCAGTGATGTAAATATGCGACACGTGTCCGCGGATAATGATGTTCCAGTGCCATTTTGGCCGTTTAGTAAGGACGTTTAGCGGTACCAGAAATTAGATTTTAAAATGTCTCGAGTTACTTATCCTAACTCTATCCGTTTATTTAATTATTAGTAATTTATTAAGACATTTCATTAAATCTTAAAAGACTGTGGTAAAGACTGTGGTAAATGATGTAACATCGTGTTACCACTAATAAAAGACGGAATATTCTAAAGTTTAGGCATTTGAAAAGAAAAAAAACATGGAGACACACTTTTTATTCATTCCTTTCCCATAATTTATGCGAACAAATATATAATCAAGCCCTTTTTTAGCAAAATAAATTAAAAATCACAAATACGCCACTCATGTTACGCGCGTGCGTCCCCCATTACTGGTCATCAACCGACTGAAGACTGAATCTGTTTTAGATAACACCCGCTGCAGAACAGCGTCTCTGTCTTCCTTTTTAGGACTATCTTCGTGCGCTCCCTTGTATAAAGTATCTGTATAGATGTGTTGCTGAATTAGCGGACATTCATTCTTCGCGTAGCAAGGGTAAATATTTTTTGTATCAACATTGAGTATAATTACACAAATTTTATTTTCTAAATCGGGTGTGAAAATGTCCAATTGAAGATTACAAAAAATATAAATTCATAATTTAAAAAAATAAGAGAGATATATCAAGTCTTGTGTCTTATGTCGACTAGTGTGATATCACAGCCACACAAGAGTTAATTCCTTTCCGTGCATATGGTACTGCATTGGTACGCTAAAATTTTTAAATTATAGTAATTTTTTTTTAAAATCTTTTTTGGATTAGAGCGAAAAAAAAACAATCACTTAAGAATATGTCAAATATTTATTAATTTTTAAACAATCATGTTTTTTATTTAATATTTTGTGTTTATTGTAAAAATAATTTATACAGATAGATAATATGTATACACACTTATTGATAAACAATAAAGATAGCACATTTGGTTCAAATTTAAGCTAACCTTTTTTTAAATCAACATCTTGTAGATTTTAAATGCGTTTGTGTGAGTTTAACGAACGCGCCAACTTTATTGACAATCAGTATATAACATTGCAGGGGCGAATCGTCAAAATAAGCGATTATGCACAGCTTACCATTATATTTGACTTTTAATAATTATAATTTATAGTAACCATGTTTATGGGAAAATAAATAAAATAATTGTTTTTATTATAAATCACCGTTTACATATTTCTACTAAAAAAAAAACTATGAAGTGCGCCTAGCGCCAGCGTTCAGCCCATTCTCACTGAACGACGAAACTAGCCGATTACCTCAGCTTATTCTTCCATACAAGTCGGCTTTTTTAGTACTAAAACAAACTTGCAGATTACAAATATTGTTAGAAGATTCTCTATTTGGAAACTAGTATTTCGATCATTTTTTCCGAAAGACTTTTTTTCTTTGATGGGATACCGTTGAGATATTATGTATCACATAGGACAGGTGGCGTTCGCAGTGGCCGTTTTAGGCATTATTCATTTTAAAATAAATCGCCCAGTGCCCAAGTCTTGACAGTACTGTCAATGACAGATCATAATGGAAATATCTGCTGAATGTCAATGTGGTATTTGTTAATAAACTTTTGTACAAGTTTAGTATTCTGTTAAAATAGTGTAGAATAAAGCTACATATATCGCGTGGTTAATAATAATCGTTGTTTGAGTCGATTTTCACAGAACCACAAAAAAAATAGTCCTTTATAATTACATTAATTACATGTTATGTAGGTACTTATATTTAGTACAAATTAATGAACATTTTTTTTAGATTACCTATAAAATAAATCGCTGCTCGCCACTGCAACATTGGTATACAACATTGGTTCTACGCGCCTTTTGGTATTTTATAAATTCAATGGTAAAAACCAAACCATAAATGTGTAACGCTTTTGTTATATGCAATTTTCAAAGTTCATAGAATTAAGAATAGTCTAGAAACCGCATACGAGCATCAAACAAAAGGCGACTTAACTACTCATAAATAAGTAGTTTTGCGTTTTGACCCATTAGTTTCTTTGTAGACATCGCACAGAACGCAACTCCTGATTTGAATTCAACAATGCCATGTTGTGTCTTTTTAAAGTGTAGAAATACTGCTAGGATCTTAAAGAAACAGGATAGGATCACATTTCATGCGTAATTAGCAAATAAATGTTTAAGTAGCAAATGCATTACTTAAAAATTGAATTATTTTTCCATCTGTCAGATTGTCGAAGAAATCAAAATGGTCATTTCGTTAGTGTTGCCAAGGTAGTAAAATTTTTTACCCTACTTTGCTCATGCAAGGCCTTCGTGGTGTAGTGGTCAAGACGCTTGACTCACACACGAAAGGTTCCGGGTTCGATTCCCGGTGAGAACACAAAAATTAAAATGTGATTTTTCTCAAGCCTGGGTGTTCTGTGATGTAATTCACCACTGTAATTGGGCCTCCTGGCCTGTCGTGGTGCAAAAAAAAAAATAAAAAAATAAAAAAAAAAAATAAAAAAATGTAATAAGAGAAATAATGAAAATTGAACCTCGGATTAAACAACGCCGTGGGAGACATTTGAACGACATTATCTTTAAAACATAAAATATTATTTAACATGATATAAAAATATCAGTTTTATGTCAAATAAAATTTGTTTTATATTTTAATTTCAAAGTTTAATAATTAAATAACTCTTATTTATCTACCCTTTACTTATCTATTATGTTGTGTCAATCAATGTTTCTGCGTGCACAATAACATTTTAGAGAAATGAACACTTACATTTTTGTTATGATTATATTTTTTCCCATCGTGCAACATTACGCGGCGACATCACGAATGCGCGCGGCGAAAGGGGCATAGTTGGGGATTTTTGTATACAGTCCGATGTATTCAAATATGATTCTACGCTCCTTCTGGACTATTCTTAATTCTATGTTCAAGTTATTAAATAATTTTCTTGACAGTCCCGAACTTTTAAATTGTGTGAATTTTATGTGGGACAGCGTGGGACGAGACAAAATACTTATTTTGCTGTTGATTTGCATAGTTCAAACTATGCCAAATACTCACCTATTCCACGGTTCTACATGTTAGCAAACAAACATGGAAACTTAGATTTATTTCATTTATCTTAATACAAATTAAAATCAATACTTTTAATAACTTCTTTTTAAATTATAAAAATGTACTTAGGGTTATACTTGTTTAACTGTTTATTTTATTTTATTTTTTTATTTATTTTCTTTTATTTAGGAAACATACAGTACAGTTACAAAGTTTAATATTTTACACAATTAGACTTAACTCTAATGGACCAGTGAAGTTTCCATATTATAAAGCGATTATATGTAAGGTTAATTATGAAAGTATAAAAAGAGAAGGAAAAGAAAACATAAATGAAAGTTGTTTAAATATTAAAATTTAAGTAAAAAAAAATATTTTTAAGTTTTTAGTACAAATGGAAATAATATTAAAAATGAAGAAAATTTGTAAGAGTAATTAAATGTTAAGAACTGAAATAAAGAATGAAAAACATGCTCAGATGTTAATATAAAATAAAATAGTAATAACATTTTTAAAAAAAAAGGAAAAACATAAATATACACATACATATTTTAAGGGATTCAAAGAAACTATGAGAAGAATCTTTAAGTGAAATATAAAACAATAAGTTTAAGTCAATTTAAAAAACATCTTCAAGATTAATGACACATTATAGTAAGAGCAGCAAATTTTGATTTTATATACATATATAATATAAATAATTAAAAGTAGTTTAAAAGTATAAAAACATGCCAATGCAGCAGAGAAAAAAGAAAGAATAAAGAAAAAATAACAAGTAAAGCAAGTAATCTTTAAAATTTGAAAAAGAAATATAAGTTATACTTATACTATGATATATCGCCTGTGTTACTTCAATACTTTTTATATTTAAACTCTTTATTTATTTTTTAATTTATTGCAACAGCTAGGGAAAACATTTTTGAGAAGGGAATATGGGAGTCTAGACATTTACAGGGCTTATGACCTGTCATTGGCTGGTTTATGTGGCCACTTTACACACTGTGTAACATTCACTATTCTGCCTATGTTTGAACATCCACATTTTCTCAACCCTTCCATCTGTTGACTTTTGTGAAGTAAAAGAGCTGAAACCTTTATCATGTGGGTGAGATTCATCCGGCTCATCCTTTATTTATTGGTAATTTGCTGCATACATATGTTTTAATTTCTTATTTCATTTTCCTTTATTGTATCTTTATTTTCTGCTGATTTTATTTTATGTATTTATATTTTCTATACTTGTGTACCGGTGTTTGGTTTCATTATAATTGTTTTTCAATTTTATAATTTGTCAAAGGCCCTTTATTCTCTAGCGAATATATAGGCTTGAATAATCTCAAATGATTGTTTAGTAAAAATCTGCACTATATTACAAAAAAATCTTTGGTATTATTAGAGCAGCATGTCTGAACACCTTTGAATGCATTATGGCCAAACTACCCCCGCGAGACGGTGTCCTTATAACGTATTGAACGTAAAATTATCAGCTTTGTTGAAATTGGTCCTCCCTGTCGCCAGGGAGGTAATTATGCCGCGTCGTGTGAAAGGAGATTCAAGATTCACTACCTGTTCAGCGTGGTAGCGTATAACGGGTTGCCTGTGTCAAGCTTTTGCCTGCATTTTTAATGAAATTTGAACCGGTTTATTTTGAGGCTGTTTTATCACCGGTTTATTATTTATTATCCCATGAGTAGTTGGGTACTATATGCCTACCTAATTCTCGATATAAGAAGATAGACTTTTGCACGCAGTAATTTGGAGTTTGCATCCGTTGTGTGGAGCCCACAATACATAACAAACATAGAAAGGATTGAAAATGTTCAACGAAAATTTTTTTAATATCTAGATTATACAAACAATAAAACGCTTTGTACTTACAGCCAATCTGCCAAACAAAATGGATTTTTTACCCTTGAAAATAGACGCACTGTACCTGAATTATGCTATTTACATAAATTATTAAATAATAAAGAAGACCCTTTTAACCTATTCCTTAAAATTAATCTCAATGTCCCCTTTCGCGTGACAAGAAATAAGTATTTGTTCCATCTGCCAGTCTGTAGCACTAACAATGCACAACACTCTTTCCTCGATCGTTCTTGCTCTAACTATAATGCTTTTTTTCATCTATTGATATATTTTACATGCCCCTCAATTTATTTAAAAATAAATTAAGACTCCTTATTTCTGGCTGCGATACGACTTACTATTTAATGATGCTCACACTTACATACACCTGAACACTCACTCCTACACTAATACACATAAACACACATCTACACTTACTCTCATACAAATACACATAAACACACCCTTTTGTTGTAACACAATTTAATAATATGTATGAATCTTATTTAGAAACTTTGCTGGTCTGTCATTAAACTGTATTTTTTTAATGTTACTATTTCATTGTCGGCTGTTTGGTTCTTTAAAATAAGAAAATATATAAATAAATAACTTATTTTCCATGGGTGTGCATAATGTAACCATTTAAGGTTATCTATCATAGACCCCCTAATAAATATTCAATGATTTTGGGAAGTATATTATCCTACGGAAAAGACGTTAAGCTCGTTATTGTACGAATGTCATACGATATTAATCTTCGTAAGAGTCGTAAAGTAAAATATTGCATGAATTACAACATATGACATTGAGATAATTTGAAAAAAAATCTTTTATGTGTGACAAACGATAGTTATTTGATACTCACAAACGACGTTTACAGTTCTAAGAAGCACTAACGATAATATGCGTTGTTATTCTGTATATTTTAACAAATATAAAATATTAGTATTTAAATCAAACAAATGTAATATTTTTTGCTCTCTTTCGCGCAAATGTGGGCTTTGGTTATTATACGATGAATCGGCTGTTGGCGTTTAAATGACATCTTTGTGCTCTAAATGGCTAAATTCTTTTATTTTTCGCATAAACGGAATTCAATTTGGAAAAAATGCTAAACAATAAAAAAAAATAAAAAACAACACACGCGGCAAATGTCTATCTAGTCCGGCGAACACAATCGTAACTGATACTTACGCCACTTCGGGTCATTTATTTCGTCCCGCGAAAATTATCGCATGGGTTCACACAATTATATCGACGCTAGAAAAGAAAAGTTACCCAACGACATGTATTAACTTTACAAAAGAGCCAATTAAAGTTTTTTTTGTTTTAACAAATTCAAAAATTCTCATACAAACGTATTGTTGTGGCGTTATTCCTTCATAATTTAAATAAAAAATAAAACAAGTGATACTTAATTATTTTTTAAAAAACTTTAATTTCCTGTTCTGTAAAGTTGGTGCATGTAACTTCTTCCTTTCCAGCGTCGATATATTTTATATAAAATATGAGATACGACAATATGCGTCCCAAAAAAAGTAACTAATTGCAAAATGTTATTTTTTTCATCGTTGGAACTAAAGATAGGTACTCGTGTAGTTAAACAGACGAAATACATTAAAAACTCAAAATCGACCATTTGTGGGTTACGACGCTATACGTAGAAGGAGTCGATATAAATACCTTTTTTATATAAAATACCTCAAGGAAACCGTACATTGTGTAGGTAGAAAGTACTTACTTAAGCTAGGGTTTCCTAGGACAGCGGTGCCCGTATTTTAACGGCCGTAGTGAACGGTGTTGCGGTGGATAACCGTCGTAACGGTGACTAGAGTGTGGTTTTCTAGGAAAACGGTGTTATCAACACCATTTAACACCGTTTCCCTAGGAAACCACTCTCTAGTCGACGTTACGACGGCTGTCTACCGCATCACCGTTCACTACGGCCGTTAAAATACGGGCACCGCTGTCCTAGGAAACCCTAGCTTTACCGACTGCTTCCCTAATCGAAAACTGATGAAAACCTCACCGCACGCCCTGGTATACACAAATGAGGGCCGATAAACAATAAAACATAATTAAGAAACATAAATAAAGTGGCGTTCTATCCTTTCTGCCTATCCCTACGAAGAAGCGGCGTGATGGTTTGTTTGTTTAAATTGAAGTTTCCAAACATAGTGGTTTTATGGGCACTGGCAACACCAAGTATCAGGCTCACCAATATGCTAACCTAACAAGGCACTAACTGCGGCGAAACGGAAACATAAAGCGGACTCTCTCCGTTCAACGCTGGTACCGGTCGTCCGACACGACAAAGATAACAACATTCAATTCAATTCGCGTTTATATTACTTTCAGCATTGTCTACATCTCTGGTACATTATATTTGAATCTTTGTTATGGTAATTAATTCATAAAATTAGTAAATAAAATTCCACATAATATGTGAGTAAATCTATTATTTTAATACACGCAACCTTGTAACAAAACTTCTGGCAAGGCCAATTCAATTAATCATCCATACAATGAAAGCAGTTCCCTTCAGTTTTAATAACTCGGATTGGTGGGCTATTTTCAGTAAGTTTTCCGCATAATTTCAAATCACTTAAAAATACATCAGGGAGTTATGTCGCCCGTCAACAAGAGAACATATTGAAAAATAACAATGTCTTTTATTGGGTAGTTAAAACTTCAAAAGAAAATGCCTTCAGCTAACAAAATATTTTGAGTATTTAAACTAAATTTAAAAAGAAGTCTAAATATATGAGATCAGGACGTGTGAATTGAGCAAGTATTTTTTCGATAAATACTTTTAAAAAAATCATATTAATTTAGTTGATCCAGGTCTGGTATTTCAAACGCTCTCGCGGCCGTAGAAAAAACATTTATCTCGTGTATTTACATACAAAATACACAAGATAAAAAGTTTTCTACGGTATAAAACATGTTTACAATTTTTTTTCCAAACATGTTCAATTACTGATTACCGACAAAGATACTTTGAATTTTCATACAAATATACACACTTTCGCACATAAACATCGATATTGGTCTATACCGTCTCAGTATATACCGATGAAGATAGCCGTACATAATCACCGCCCAGGGGTGGTATTCTGAATATTCTCCTGTGGGTAACTGTTTGTTATTTTGGGGATTTGTATTTTTCGCGTGAGACACTTTGCTTCATATATGACCACACTGATGATTAAATGTCAAATTACGTCAAATAAATACGAACACGTGAAACCAAACATGTTGATTTTCAATTAACCAAACCGTATTCGTTTTCCTCGCTTGAACATGATTTTTATATGACTTTTGACAATTACGAAGACGGTATGCTTAACGATCGTCCATATTTATCTACCGAGCGATTACAAAGCCGGCTCCTTTAACTCGATACGTACCAACACCGCCTTTGGGTTTTGTACTTACACTCCAGAAGATAGTAAAACAAATATATTTTTTTTATAATGAGGCAGAATCTAGCCACGCATCTAAGCGTTTGTTTTCAAAACTGACACTTATGTCGGAATTTAATTCAACTTCAAAATTTATTTTCTCTCTCTTATTTTCGATAGGTTTTTCAGAAAAAAGTTCCAACCACAAAATGATTAAAAATTTTAATAATTCGTAATTAAAGGAAAAATTTCTCCGCGAAATATTTTTTCTTCACTTTTAATGCGTAGATATGCGTATCAAGGGGTACTAGACCCGTCGATACAAACCGATGTACTTACATCAAAACTTGATGGTGGGGGGATCGGTAGTGTATCTTCGTAATCGCTCGGGAGAATCTATTTTCAACTATGATATCATAATGAAGCTATGTCACTTTAGTGCGTAGATATGTGTACTGCGACGTACACCTCACCTTGTTAGATATCGATGTACCTACCAACCCAAAACTTGAAGATAGGGGGTCGGTAGTGTATCTTCGTAATCGCTCGATAAAATTTATCTTCAACTGTACCGTCATGGTGAAGGTATGACGTCCTTCGCTTCTCATCAGAATCGCGGCCCAGATAATGTTTATTGTGTATATGTAATATTGATACTTTTTTACACTTTTCTACCTTTGAATTAAAAAAGTAAGTTTGTTATTAGTTTGTTAATTAATTTTTAATTTATAATATATGAGCTGAACCCGGTAATGCTTTGCTATTGCTAGATTTTAGTATATACTCGTATATAGATTAAATGAACAAACACAATCGAAAGTTTGATTAAATTATTGTGTTTAGTTAAAATTAGATACGTACAATTAGAGTAGGCCGATGATGTATGAAGTTTTTTTCATTTTTTTGGACATCAAAGTGGAAGGGGAAAAATTATTTAAAAAAAATTTCCATAATACTTTTGGCCCTCAACCGAGGTTTGAATTTAATCACTGTCTGAACATTTTGTTAATTATCTATATTTATAAAATTATTTTTTTGTTAGTAAAGATAAAACTTAATCACATTACGAATTCAAACACGTTTTGAAACTACCGAAATGCAAAAAGTTTGCACTCCGCGGAACTGATTCCGTTGAGCGCCTGGCTAATATTGACGAAAACCGTGGCTCATTAAAACAATACTACCCATTTATTACAAAACCAAGTGCAACTCATGCCATAAGATGCTTATTTAATAAGGTTTTGTGCACATTATAAAATTTAATTGACTGATTTTCTTACTTACATACAAAATGACAGCCGGTTTAGGGCAAAAAATCGTTTTTTTTCGAAATCTTCAAGCTCTGGTTGAGGGTCAAAAGTAGTATCAAATATTGTTTTGATATTTTTTGCATTCCGAGTAATCCAAAGGGCAACTTTTTAGACCCATTTCATTTAAAAATTCGGAAAAAAATATTGGCCCACCTTAATGTACATACGATATACATAATTATTCTTGTGTTTCGGATTACATCAATTGTGGGGATATGCGGAGTCAGGGAATTTTGATAAACAGGTATTTGAACATCGTTTTTCTGTCACTGTCTTGCAGATGCCTCCCCGATACTTCGCGAAAAATACAACTGCATGTCGGACCTTTTATGCCTAACTTTAATATACACAATTGACGTTTCGTTGTACCGTTTTCCGCACCTCAAAACTGAACCGATTTTGTTATTTTTTTACTCGGGTATCAAAATCAAAGTTTCTCTATCGTTACGTTTTGCCTTTTTCAAAAATAATTATTTTATTTGTATACCGTGCGCCCGAAGACCGCAACAAAACAAAATAACACTTAACTCTTGCCCAAATGCTCCGTAATGGTTTTTAGTCGGTCTCTGACCGCCAACCAGTTTTGACGTGAGCTTGACATTTAATTTAAAAACCAAAATGCCTGATTGTATAGTGAAAGCATGTAAAAACCGTACGGATAAACGTAAAAACGATGGTGTAACTTTTCATTGGTAAGTAGAAAACCCTAGCTTAAGAACTTGTTTATGATTGAATTTTAAAACGAAAAATAAATATTCAAAAATGTTTCAAATGTCAGCATCAATAAAAATCCAGTAAAAGGAAATAAATGGGTAGAAATTATACGGAATTTGAGGAAAGAATCTGGTTGAGATCTACAAAAAACGTATGTTGTTCGTAAACATTCAAATACAAACTTTTTTATGTACTAAAAAACAACATCCTCCCAATTTTTTAGTATATGGATTCTCATCGAATGCAAAGCTGGTAAGTCAATGAATAAAACATTTACGCTCTTAACTTTTTTCTACTAATTAAATTGAAGATTTTAAGAGTTATAAACATGCCCAGCACAAAGCTCATCATTTTGTAAAAACCACACTAAAATTGGTCGAGTAGTTTAGTTAGTAATATATCAAGGACACACGTACGAACATTGCTTTTTATACATAAAGATAGATGGTGTATGAAACTTGGCCTCACAATCACATGCTCAATTTTTTACGGGGTGTAAGAAAACATTTTTTATATCAAATTCATATATTTTTAACGTTTTACTACTAAAATTTATGACTAGATAAAAATTTACAAACATATTATTTTCTCAACACAATTCACCTATAACATTTTTGCATCTATCACACGGTTCATCTTTAACCTCAGAAGTGTATCTCCGGCACCTACCACACTGAGATCTATTAATCTTCTCCACTTTTACAACAAGTTCATTTTCGTGCGGTTTCCCTTCGACCAAAACAACTTCCGACACTTGTAAAACCTCGCACAACTCCCCGGACGTACTGCGCTGCGTATTTTGCATGTTGAAAAGTCTATCGTATAATTCCGGAGTGGCTTTGATAACAGCTACATGCTCCAATGTATTCGATCCAAAACATTCCTTATTCAGTACTCTTTTGATTTCGAGCACCGACTCCATCAATAAATCGATGTATGGTCTATTCCAGATAGGCTTGGGTTGTTCTTGAACTGATTTGAAGAAAGGTTTGCCTCGGTTGAACGGATGATAACTCCATACTTCTTCAACGAAATGCGGAATTATCGGCCCCAATACTTGGCAAAGCGACACGAGGATATTGTTCATAACGACTTGACAGTTTCTTCGCTCGGTTGATTCTTTACTTTGGCAATACAAGCGATCTTTGACTATATGACAGTAAAAACCTGATACTTGATTTGTTGTGAAGTTCAAAACGGTTGTGCAGACTCTATTATATTGCATGTTTTCGTAAAGCGTTTTGATTTCTGTTTGAAATTCATATAAGCCGTGGAGCATGTACGAGTCGATGTATCCGAATTCTCGCGCGCTTTCTAATGTTGTTTGTTCGAGATCATTAATAGCGCCGAGTAAAAACCTCATTAGAAGTCGTAGCCTCGATAGTTCGGCGCTGCTTTCCGCTAGTATATTGTCACTAACTGAGACTTGAGAGTTTTGGGTTCCATGACTTGCTATCCACCATCTGAAAGAATACTTTAAGTTAGTGCTTCAAACATACAATTTAATAGAAAATCTGTTTATTCGGACACTTAAATGTGGTGAAAAAAAATTGTACATACGAAAATTCGCACCAAGGAGTTGTAAAGAGTATTTACGAAAACCCTGGCAGTACGCAGAACGAATCCTAACATCACTCTGTCTTTGTATACAGATATCGCTTCCTCTGCATGCATACATCTTTTCACGCACACAAGCTGATTATTCCGACTTTTGGCATGTCCATCTTCAAGTATTTGTTGGATTTGGTCTAGCCATATCTTTCTCGATCTTCCCCCTTTTCTGCATCCATCAACATTTGCACTCTACATGTCCAAACTAAAGCAGGACTCCTTCCTTGATTTTGTCAATAATGCTAAGCCTAAGCCTTACAAAATGAACAGATCTCGACATTGGTGGACCTATCATACATATTTTGAGTTTGTCCAAATTTTTGTAGACAAGGACTGGATTCAACTCCCCGGGGAGCTGTTTATATTAACATATTACAACAGAGATGAAGAACATTTAAGAAAAGGTAATATAGAAGTCTAGGCATTCAGCTCTTTAACTTCACAAACATCAACAGATGAAAGAATTGAAGGAATATAGATGTTCAAATATAGGCAGAATGGTGAATGTTACACAGTGTGTAAAGTGGCCACTTAAACCAGCCATTGACAGGTCATAAGCCCTGTAGATGCCTAGACTTCTATATTACCTTTTCTTAAATGTTCTTCATCTCTGTTGTAATATGTTAATATAAACAGCTCCCCGGGGAGTTGAATCCAGTCCTTGTCTACAAAAATTTGGACAAACTCAAAATATTGTTGATAAATTACCTGGTCCATGAAGAAGTATACAAATTGAAAAAATAACATTTTCAGGCGTTGCCTAGTATGTAGGTGAAATAATTCAATTAGATGAATCTCACCAGCATAAATAAAGGTTTCAGCTCTTTAACTTCACAAACATCAACAGATGAAAGAATTGAAGGAATATAGATGTTCAAATATAGGCAGAATGGTGAATGTTACACAGTGTGTAAAGTGGCCACTTAAACCAGCCATTGACAGGTCATAAGCCCTGTAGATGCCTAGACTTCTATATTACCTTTTCTTAAATGTTCTTCATCTCTGTTGTAATATGTTACTATCATACATAGTTTTACCACACAGAAATTGCACTTTGACAGCATTCAGCCTACTATTAACCATGTTTTTTTTTTTAATTATTTACTTTGCTCCCATATGTAAGGGTCAGCACCAGGTCTCCATTGTTAATGGCTAATTTTGAACCGTTCACCCTGTTCCCGTCACTCACCCTCCTTTGAATCACGATTCGTAAAAAAAGGTAATCTACTCAATTTGATAATTTTCTGTAGGAAAGGAATAATTGTAGTATCAAAATATATGTATTACCTCATAGCGTCAATACCATAAGCTGGATTTTTCTGTAAATTCTTTCCCCCGGCAATAATCAACTGGGGAGCTATAACGTTTCCCACAGATTTAGACATCTTTCGTCCATTGGAGTCCACGGTGAAACCGTGCACAAACAGAGACCTACAAGAAAACAATAATTTCATAAAAAATTTGCTTACTTTGAATGCTTGTTTATATAAACGTATTAATAAAAATACTTTCATAATATGCACCTACACATTACATGTTAAGGAATGTGGGATCAGGTAATAAGTTTGAAAGAAGACAGGAAGACCGGGACAAGGAAAGAAAATATATAAAAAATATGAAGGGAAGTTAGAGCAAAAAGATATATTACATTTATAATAATGTTTCATAATTACACCACGCACAAATTAATTGACTATATGCGGAAATACACTGCGGAGGTCATCACCATCAAGCCGTAAAGTTGGCAGGGCCGAACATCGTTCTGGCCCACAACGCGTAACCCGACGCAACGTCAGCTCGGACAAGTAATTAAACGTCATGCAGCGAAAGAATATGCACATTTCATCTTGGCATTTATTGTAAATTCCTTCTGTACAAAATGATGTAGCTCGTGTGTATCTACTAAATAAATAACTTCAATTGTAATCCATCTTTTTCATTTAACCTCAAATCCCATCCATGCAAATGGTGACTAGACGATTATAAATCCGCACTTTGAAACATTTAATTTACAATCTATATTTTTTCTTTTCAATAACTGTGTGGTTGGGTAGTGAAAAGTCGACGTTTAATTACTTGTCCGAGCTGACGTTGCGTCGGGTTATGCAGTGTGCGCCAGAACGGTGTTCGGCCCTGCCAACTTTACAGCTTAATGGTGATGACCTCCACAACACAATTGATAAATATTTATTGTAGATGTAGAGTGCACTTCTCTGGTTTGGTGGGAAATATGCATTGGGTTTTAGATAGTAAATGTTACAAAAATCATCAGAAATGAATAAAAATCTAGGCAGTTATTACTTGTAAGGAGCTTTTCCAGTGAGGGCAATACTAGTAAGGAGCGATGTTTGGAACCATCCGGTACACTGATCCAGCCCCTCCAGGTAAAGGTGGGCACTCTGCTCCTCCAGCACAGAGGACCAGGAGAGACCGCTGTCCAGCCAGATGTCCATTATATCCTGAGGAGTATTACATTAAAAAAATTCTCGTTAGTCATTGTTTTAATGGATAGTGGAAGTAAGGTGATCTTAATTGCGTAAAAGTTGTGTAAGTATTTGTGGCGAAGATTTTGTAATACACCGCAAGACAAAAAAAATTACGAGTTTACCTGCTACCGCGCCCCTTGACTTTACTGAACCCTTTTTCTAAGAAATCCTTTATGGATACCTCTTTCTTTTGTTTAATAAATTAAGGACACTATGTGTCACCTTTCTACAATATTTACATTTTAAAATGTCTCAACAGTCTTGTTTTACCCGCGTTTGAGTGAACATAACACAACAATCATGGAAAGTGCAAAGCAAATGTCGATTGCGATAAAATCCAAAATAATCACATTGTCGCAAGAAAACATATCTAATTGTGAAATATCTCGTCGAGTTGGGTATTCAGAAGGTGCAGTGAGGTTTTTATTTAAAAAAATCCAAGAAACTGGATCCATAGAACGGAAAAAAGGAAGCGGACGGGGGCGCGTGACATCTGCCCGAGATGATCGCTTAATAAAAAAAATTGTTATGCGCGATCGATTTTTAACGGCACCTGAAATACACGCAGAGGTGCAGTCTACCAGCACATCAACATTTTCAGTAAAAACAGTGTCCAGGCGGCTGTTGGAGCATGGTTTCCAAGCACGGAGTCCCGCAAAGAAACCATTACTCACGGACAAAATGAAGAAGGCTAGACTGGATTGGGCGAAAGAGCACCAGAATTGGACCTTGGAGGATTGGCAAAATGTTGTTTTCTCTGATGAATCAAAATTCAACCTTTTTGGTCCAGACGGCAGAAAGATAGTTCGACGAAAACGTGGGGAAAGATATCATCCGTCGTGCGTCACTCGAACCGTTAAACATTCACCCTACGTGATGATTTGGGGGTGCATGACAGCATACGGTTTAGGACCTCTAAATTTTGTACAGGGTACGATGAATGCCATTCAGTACAAAAAAGTGTTAAAAAAACATATTATTCCAACAATCGAGGACATTACGCAGTATACCGCGGACCCAATTTTTCAGGACGATTCTGCGCCGTGCCATAGAGCCCGCACTGTGAGTACAAATATATATATTTTTAAATGCATTTTGTGACCACATGATAAATAATTTATTGTTTTTTTATAGATCAATGAATTCAAGGAGAAAATTGGCTTAAAATCGTTGACGTGGCCCGGGAATAGCCCTGATTTGAACCCGATAGAAAATTTATGGGCGATTATGAAAAAAAAAGTCGGGAAAAAAAAATCAAAAAACATTGAGGAATTAAAAAAAAACTTAATTCAAGTTTGGGAAGAAGAAATAACATCAGAAATTTTAGATTCGCTTTACGCTTCTCTAAATAATAGAATTTTACATGTTATAAAAAATAAAGGTGAATTCACTAAGTACTAAATATTTTTAAATGTTATAAATATGTTTAAATGTAAAATACTTTAATTTAAAATAAAGCGATAAGAACCTACTTCTTAAATATGAATTAAAAAATAACATGTCTTTTATTATTCCATCACAAACACTCGACCATAAATGAACCGTTATGGGTCTCTAAGGTTCGGGTAATCTGATACCTGATATATAATGGCAATTTCTAAGTACAATTCATGAGTAAGATTTTTTATTTTAACCTTGAAATAACGAGTAGTCATCACATATGTCAAACAATATAAAAAAAACTAATTAAATATCAAGAATAATTCATTTTATGTCAATTTTAGTTTTTTTTGAGAACTCGTAAATTTATTTGTCTTGCGGTGTAGGTAAATATCACATGCTACGAATACCGATAAAAATATATGATATGGATTTAGAAAAATTAATTATATTTTCAAAATCAATATCAATATAATCAATCAATATACAAGACCTATGTAAAACCTCTGTTGAAGTATGGATATCAGTCCCTACTTTACTCAAGACATCGAGCTACTGGAAAAAGTCCAAAGATGTGCTACAAAAATCCCCAAATTACTCAAAAGGATACCTTACCACGGTAGATTAAAAGCACTAGGACTTCCATAATTGGAAGAACGACGGAGGAAAGGTGACTTGATAGAAACTTATAAGATACTCAATAATTACTATGACTGCCCCCTGCATGAGATGTATCAATTAAATCCCAATACAAATTTACGGGGTCATAACTGGAAGCTCTATCGTCCCCAATTCCACCTAAATCCCAAGAAAAACTTCCTTTCCAGCAGGGTAGTTTCAGACTGTAATAAATTGCCAAGCCTAGTTGTCAGGCCCTTCTCAGGGGCGATTTTGTGGCGTTACGAAATTGAAAAGTGCTAATTAATAACGAGCCCCCGAATGATTTAGAAACATCCCGAACGGGAGGCCCGAGTGATATCGAAGCATCCCAAATGGATTACACGTCAGGTATTGATGAATATGCAACCAGGCTTGCCTACTTAACAAGGCATCAGGTTCTCTGATCCTGAACATCCAATGCCGACCGTTGAAATATGAACTGCGGACAGAGAGGAATAATTATGTTTTTATATGAACTTCTGACCTTTCCTTTGACCAGCCTGTCCATAGAAGTGTTATTTTCTTCGAGGAAAGTATCAGATACAATTCGATCATCTACAGGATTGTTCCACCAACTGTTGACACCTTGCATATCCATTCCCTGACATATTTTCTCAACCAGTTCTCTGAAACAATTGTCTGTAGGTATTATTATTTTTGTTGAATAATGAAAATTCCATTCTAGTACAAAGGGTTCAAAACTGAAGTAATTTTACCTGCTGATCAAGGGTCTTTCACCATCATAAACCACAGGTATCGGAGTACCCCAGGACCTCTGCCTTGATATACACCAGTACGGCCGGCTCTGTATTTGGTTGACAAGATTCAACCTATTTTGGTGACCGGTTGATGCCGGTAGGAAGTTTACGTCTTTCAGAGCTTCCTGGTATTACAAAACAAATATTTATTAGCCTAAATATAGTGCGGTCTGGAATATAACATAACCTTTATATTTGAAGCGGGAATGAAAGGAAAAATCATCAACCTTAAACCCCGAATATAAAGTGAATGCTATTTTTAGAAAAAAACATTTAGAGTAAGGAATTTGAACCGTCAGCAGGGTCATATCTTGCTGGAGGGTGCATTCCACTGGCAACCCTACTGACTAGTCGAGCTTGTTAGTGTCCACATCGCAAACCTCGGGCAACAAAGATAACGGAGAGGATGAAAGGCGAGTTTCTGGCGCCTCCAAACCAGAACTAACCAGCTAAAGGATGGTAACCCCGGCAGAAAAATCCACCAGAGAAGGCAACGGGAAACCACTCTGGTCATCTTTTCCCAGGAATCACTATGGCGAGTACATCATCCAACAAGCAGTTGTCCTAGCCTCGGAGTAGCGTAGGACTGAGATGCGTCGCTGTAATGATCGCCAACATTTGAGGGACCTGATAAGGCACCACAAGAATAATTCAAAGTAAAAAATATCGCATTATATTACACATGATAAAGGCGCATCAGCAAAGGCTGCCTGCCTATAACGAATAATAATGATAATAATGTTGTATTTTTTTTCACAGGTTGACTGCTGCTTTGCCAAAAGTCACTTGTTAATACTTTTAGTAGCATATATTATAATAATATTCTATTCTTGTAAAACTTTTTCACATCCGCTCTGAAGTGGAGCATGTGGACATCACCAGATGCCTTCAAGAGACCCTATCGCCAGCCAGCACTCTCGCCTCCTCCCTCTTCAATCCTGCGTTCCTTAGTTGCGCCGAATAAAGCCGAAAGATTGTCATCGACAGCTTTCGAGGATGGCCAGAGCCCATAGGTGTGAAGAAGAGACAGTTTCAGCAGCACTTTTAAAGAATGCGAACGGCACAAAGCTTTAGACTACTCGTAAATAACCCTGTGGAAATTTGGAAATGGAGTTGTCCTAGAGCGGGATTAGAACTTCAGCCCTCTGAGTGTCTGCCAAATCAGAATCTAATTGCAATCCTGACTTTATCCCTCATTTATTAACGTACCAATGCAGCGCTTCTTAATTTCTCTGTGTCAATAAACCACTGGCTGGAAGCGCGGACGATGATAGGTTTCTTGGTTCTCCAATCCAGGGGGTACGAGTGCTGGTAGAGGCCAGAGAAGAGGACGCGGTCTCCGAGGGAACTGATCACCTCGAGCTGCCCGTCTTCTAGAGCCAGTAGACCGTCTAACTGGGCATTGAATTTTGAGAATCGGCCATCTTCATCCACATAGCACTCCTAAAATGAAGCAAATCATGGACATTTTGAGTGAATTAATAAAATAAAACATTTTTTAATAAGACCAGTTGAATTTAGTTTGAATACTACAGTGTATATAGTTTCGGAAAACACAGATGTAAATATGTGATGCACAGTAATCTTATGTAGATACTATAGTGTTGCTTACCACTTTCATGTTATTCTTCAAGGCAACCAAGAAGTCTTCAGGTCCGTGTGCTGGAGCTGTGTGAACCAAGCCTGTACCCTTCTCCGCAGATACGTGGTCAGCTGGTAGGAAGGGGAGCACGCAGTCACTCTTCAGTGGGTGACCGTAAAGAGCCTCTGACAGTACATTCCCTGAAAGAAATTTGTGCAGTGAGGAATTTTAGTATTACAATGACAACGCTCGCCTTTTCTACTTAGCTGTGAAGTTACCCTTTCCGACTTGTTTCTCTGAGAAATCTGTGGATTTTTACTACTTTTATCAAACAGGAGCCTACAATTGGCAAAGGAATACGAAAAAATAATATATATTACGAATAATGATGGCACAGACATCTTAACTGTTACAGTGCCGACGAGCGCCATCCTGAACGTGTGTATACAAGTTTTAAGTGCCACGAGCGCGATGGTGCTCGCGAAATCAGTTGCTGTTTAGCGCGCGGTGAGAAAGTTAGCTTACACGCATTGTTATTTTTTTACTTTCTACGTATTACATAGGATTCAAATTATTATATTATTACTAAATACAATATAAAAAGATCAAGAAAATTGAAATTTAACCCAAAATGTCGGAATACGAAAATAGTTGTAAAGAAAGTGATAGTGGGAGTGACATTGTCGTGCGCTCACACCGCGTAATGCAATTTTTAAGTGATATTGATAATAGTGAGGATAACAATTATTTTTTCTAGACACGGAGCAAGTACCGGACTGCGAAAATGACAATGTAACCTTGACCTAACTCACATACGTACCACCACCCAATACGCAATACAATGAACAAACTTCACAATATTTATTTATATAATTTTTTTTTTATTTTATTATTCATGAACAAGTTATTTTTTAAGAAAACATCGAAAGATTTTTTTTAATTGGGTAACTTTTGGAAGAGATGCATTTTTTCAAGATAAGGGTAAATGACATAAAAAACAAGGCATTTTTGATTATATATGGGTAAATAATGGCACTAAAAGGGTTAAATGTGTTCAGGCTGAGTTTCTGGGTCATGGAACCCTGTGTCTTTTGCATTCTTTACCAATTTTTCAGATTGCATTGCATCGCCCATCATCAGGACTGTCAACTGCCGAGGACACTCTTTTTTTACAGAAAATGCAGAGAGAATGGGGAAGTTAAGTGTGTGTGTTTTTTTTAAATTTGTTAATAAACTAAGCCAAAAAAAAGTTATTTTATTTTGAAAATCCCCACCGGAACGTCGAAATTACACCGCCCGCGATGTCGCCAGTTCTGGTCGGTGAGTGATCAAAACACACATCTGAACGGTGAAACACAACTGACAAGAAGCAAAGAAAACAATCACTAAAATAGAACAATCTATAAATATGAGGCAAAATGGTGAATGTTACACATTGTGTAAAGTGGCCACTTAAACCAGTAAATGACAGGTCATAAGCCCTGTAAATGCTTAGACTTCCATATTCCCTTATTTAAGGTATTCTCCATCCCTGTTGTAATTTGTTAATCTTAATGACTCCCGAGGGGGTGAAATCCAGTCTTTTGTCTACGAACATTCGGACACACTCAAATATTGTAATGAAACCAACTGGTCCAAGAAGAAGTTTAAAAATTGTAAAATGGTTTTCAGGCGTTGTCTAGTATGTGAAATAATTCAGTTAGATGAATCTCTTTGCAACAATAAAGGTTTCAGCTCTTTAACTTCACTAAAATCAACAGATGGAAGAATTGAAGAAATATGAATGTTTAAACATAGGCAAAATGGTGAATGTTACACAGTGTTTAAAGTGGCCACATAAACCAGCCAATGACAGGTCATAAGCCCTGTAAATGCTTAGACTTCCATATT